>NW_026623266.1:278869-482300 GCF_030028575.1 Malurus melanocephalus
AAAAAAAAGGAAAAAAAAAGGAAGATGTCTTTTTCCAGACATTGGGATTTGAGCTGGAGTTTGAAAACCCTTACCAGACCAGTCTGGATGGGTGAACCAGAATGTAAGAACTATCATGATGGGTCAGTCTTGTGGTTTGTSAAGTCAGGTGTCCTGTTTCTATTATCATATTCTTGAAAGGAAGGTGCAGTTTATATCATATRATGTTGCTCCTCCAAAATTGTAGTCGCAGACTATTTATGAACAGTAAGATCATGCCATATGCTTTCCAGGAGGTATGCAGGATCGTATTGAACAGTGGTTTCTCTAGTAGAAATGCTGATTACTTTGCACATGAAAGATCATTTGGCAGTTGAAACTTTTCAGCTGATCCAGGACATTTAGAAGCCAATGGCATAATGGCTGTACAGTTGGGAGCACCCTGGGTTAATGAGAAAGACAGAAGCAGTGCCAAGATCACCTATTCTCTGCAAGGCACTGCCTTCCCCCCAGGTACCAGTCTAATGGCTTAGGGTTCATAGACTGGGAATGATGGGGCTTCTGGARCAGCAGAATGAGAGAGGATGACAGCTGATAAAAACAGTAATGGAAAACCTTGTTCTTGGGCTTAGGACGAAACTTTAAACAATTCAACTTTTATTTCCAAGAAAACATCATAATGACATTCATACATTTCATTGCAAGTGAACAAGGGTTACCTCAAGACAATGTGCTATATAGGACCTGACCAACTTTATTTAAAAATAACAAATACCTTTTATAGTAAGAAATGCCATTCAAAAGGCTGTCTAGCTTGAAAACAAACAAAATTTGCATGGGCAGGAATGTCTAGAGGTGTGCCAGTAATTTAAAACTAGGTGCAGTATTAATAGAGGCACTACTTTGTTCCATATCAATCTGCAGAATTCAGTTACCTTTCAAATACCTGGATGTTACGGAGCATTGTCTTTGCAAGGACACAGATATTTGGTAAGGTTATCAGATCTAAATTATTTTACTTTTCTCTAGCAGGGAAGGATCAGCATCTGTTGCTAATGAGCTGCTATGACAGTTAAAATTCGGCAGCAGTGACATTTGCTGTCTATCACTGACAAAACCAGTCTCGCAGAACCATTCTTCCTTGTACAAGAGATAAAGCTTTCATCTTTAAATTGTGAGCCACTGCATGGCTTAAAGGTAAACCATTAAAATGTTCCTTCAACAAATCAGTCAGAAACAGAATGATCTCCAAGACTGTGTGCATGGATGTGCATTCCTGCAATTAAAAAGCACATACAAAACAGTAGGCGATGCAGCATTAACACACATTTTGCTCCAATTACTTGGTGCTTAAGAAAAGAAATAAGAACTGAGGAAGAAGGAGGCAAACACATGCAAGTGGCATTTTGTTTAAATTATTTAGCTTTGGATACAGAATTTAATGCAGTTATATATTGTAGAAATCAGCAGCAAATATTTAATTCTATGCAGTTTTTCTGGTCTAAACTTTGAGGAAGGAAGATTATTTCTGAGCAATGATCTGACACCTTACACACTCTGCAATGCCAAGTCTTGAGACAGGATTGCTGCATCAGAAAAAAAAAAATTATTAAGGTTGTGTGACAAAGAATAGATTGCTAATGGTGAAAATTGGTCCAAAATTAGCTTTGGAGAATGCATGGTCTTCTCTAGCCTGCAAATGACTTCTTCCATTAATAACAAATACTAATCTAAAATCCAGCAAAGTAACAAACACTCCCATGCAAAAAGCTGAAAATGCAGAAGCAACAGCAGAAACCAATTTTCTATTGATCTCTTCAGGATGTGATCATGTTAAAATGCTTAAGTTTCCCTTTCRATGGAGAGGGAGGGATTGTTGCTAAAAAGAACAGTCTAGGCAGCAAAACGCGTTCTAGGTATGCTACTCTACAGAACTGCCATGATGGGAACAATAACATACTGTCAGAAACAAAAGGTGTTATTACAAAAGAAGTGAAAGTGTCTGCTTGATACACCGTATGTTATTTAATATCAGTCATGCAGAACAGAACGATTGAAACATTTGTAATGCATTCACAGCTGGGTAACAAATAAAACTCTATCTTGTGCATGCTAGGAGTGGAGGGTCCTCAGAGAAGGAACAGAAGCCAAAACAAAACAAAACAAAAAAGGGTTTACAGTGACCATTCCTGGGAACTTACTCAGAGTCTTTGTTCCATAACCGTCGTCACCTAATCCGGGGATGTCCTGCACGGAAGTCCCCAGAGAGAGCAATGAGAAAGGAAGAACAGCCGCAGAAGAGGAAGGAAGAAGTCAGTGGAGTTGAAATGGATACTACCATGACTGACCATGTTGATTGAGCAATCTGGATCCCTGCCTTGTTTTTCTGAAACAAATTTAGACCCATATTCTATGGGAATTTAGCCAAAGGAAGAGGCAGTGACTGTGAAATGTGCCTTTTAGAGCTGTGACGAAGAAGGAACAACCAGATAAATAAAGTTCCAAAAACTATCCTCACTGGGTAAATTTAGGACAGAATTATTAAGAAAAAAASTGAAAATTTGGGCTTGGAACTAGCAAATATTTTTAATAATACTTCTTCCCTATATAATTTAAGCAAGCAATAAATGCTCATGGCGGTGTACATTCCAAGATCCAATTTAGTTCTTTAAGCTGTTAACATGGTTGCTTCATTTAGTTCTTAAACTTCCAGTGAAGCTGCCATGGAAATCAACTTGGTGAAAGTCAAAGGCAAAAAAAAAAAGATTAGAAGAGATATTTTAAAAAGTATTTAGTTTAGTACAGTGAAAGAAATCRCACATTTGCCTTATTTTGAGCCAATTCTGATCTGGGAATATTTCYGAGAGACAATTTTGGATTTATGACAGGTGTCACAACAACTTTGAGGAGCCATATTTGCGCTTTCAAAAATTAAGGTCACTGCTTTATTCTTCTGAAAATAGTATTTCCAGAGATGGAAGGAGAAGCTGGATCCAAACTGCAGTCATACATTGGTCACAGTAGTAATACCTCTCCTGCCTGCCTATGACAGATATTTGCCTGGATGTGTGGGATTCTGGAATCATGCGTGTCACCCATTTGTTGTGCTGCTGCATGTGACATCATCTCCAAGAGGTTACTTACGTTCTGGATCACTTGTTTCCTGCTCACTCTGCTCCTTGCTCTTGTAGAATGGGAATTTTCGTGAAAAGATGAAGTTCTTTTTACGCTTGTCATTGAATGACTGTGAAGGAGAAAAGGCATGGGGCAAAAACAGGGACGTCTAATTGTTGTCACACTCATGCTGACAAAACAACTAGTTTGTAAAAGTGGAGAGAACTGTAGTGACTCAAATCAGCACAAACCAAGTGGCTGCAAAGAATCAGAGGTAGTTGTGGTGAGRTCTGAAGGCTGAAGGCAAAGCTCCTGGAGACTGGATCAATTTGATTAGAGGTCTTAAGTCACAATGTTCAGTTCCCTACTTGGAAACTGTTGTGTTTAGCTTGTTTGGATGAAGGGCTACAGATGGTTCAGCATCCTTTGAGATCAAGCTATCCATCYTTAATTATAGCAGACTGTGCACAGAATTAATTAACCGTCTGAAAAGAATAGGCTGTAATGCGGAGAGTGGAAAACTTTGATTTGCTTGTMGGATGCAGATTCAGCCCCATGTCAATTAAAATAAAAAATTATTTACTGGTAGGTGCTGTTGATTCCATAATTATTTATTTGGCCTCTTTACTGACAGCTACTTAAGTGTGTTTTAACGCTGGKTTTTTTTCATAATTAAAAATATTTTGTTTTATTTTATAGACATATATTTATTCATTATGTTTCTCTGTATATGCTTTTAGCTCTATGATTTAGAAATGGAATTCTGCTGATAAGCAGTATTTCTTTGCATGTTGMGAACGACGTATTTTGCTTCAAATTCTTCAAATCAGAAATTAACATAGAAGAAATTGGGGCTTCTYACACGATAAAACCTTTGACTTTATAGACAGTCACAAGGACTTACAGCACTATACTGTGTAAAAGCCTACTTGGGACATTTATTTCAGATACTAAATAAGGAAATAAGGTCACTATATAGCCAATTGAAAGAAACTGGCATTCTAGAGGGCACCTACACAGAGCTGCAGACAGTGTGTCTTAAGTGATCTGTGCTGTCAGACAATGACCTATAATGATTCTTATACTGAACATATACAGACACAGAACTTTGCAAGTGATGACCTCCAAGAGAGCAGAGACCTTCTTAAGTAATTTAAAGGACCAATCTCATGTGTTTGTCATTGGTCAAATTGAATATGACCAGTATTTGGCTCCAGGTCCTCAATGGAATATATTTAGAGTATCACAATGTAATTTATTTTCTCACATTTTGAAACCACGGTATAAAATGTGGTTTAGAATATGTATTTCTGGAAGATGCATACTGAAAATCTCTGTTAAAATAGTTGGATACCCATGTCACAAAAGCTTCATGCCACTTTTACATTTCAAGCATATTTAAAGTTTAGTAACTGAAAACAAAGAAAAAAATGCACATGTAGAATAAATGATCCATGAAAATCTCTCAGAATATGTAAACATTCAACGTGAAATTAATGTGGAGGTCATGCAAAAAAAATCCAGACAACATGCAATTTCAAAACAAAGCAAGTATGAAAGAAAGCCAGAGGGAAAAAAAAACAAAACAAAACGAAGCACATGAAAGATTAAAGTAATCTATGGATGAAAGGAGGACTGATATGCACATTACATCACTTTAATGACCTAATGGATATAATTAAATTAAAATGTGTTTTCTGTGATAATTTCTTTTACTTTTCCAAAGAAAGCTATGTAGCATGTTAACATTTCTGTTTGTGAAAATGTTTGTCATGATTTATMTGAATTTAACATTGTAATGCTACTGGCATTACACTTTTTAAAGGCAAATATATATATAAACAGTAACACCTCAAAAAGCAATGGGGTTTTAAAATTACACTTAATTACAGAATGCCACTTCACTTTGGAATTCAAGAGAATGTTATCAAGTTGATAAATAAATATGCTGTGTTTCACAGGAATTATATGAGAAATAACACTTTTACATACTGTTTCAATTTTTTCCCCAACAGTGTAGATCAAAATCTTCATAAAGTACATTTTCACCAGAAAAGCATATATTATTTTCACGCTTATGCATGATCTAACAYTATACACCAAATGAGACAGATATTCTATAGTGTTATATAAATTTTTTCTCCTTGTGCAATTTCAAGTACTGGGTTGCTTTTTTAATAAGATATGGTTCCACTTCAATTTGGATGATCAAAATCTGACAATTCGTAGCAGATGACTATCATATGCAACTATGTCACTGCAYTTACACCAGTAAAAAGCCTTGTTCCTAAAATAAAGCTGATCTAGTTATATTAACACCCATAAACAAATATGTTTATACATGTGATAATATTTCTATAGATGAATCAATGTGTATATTCATGCTAATGACCAATACATACTATCATGGCATAGTCAGAGGGTTTTTATTAAAAATAACAAAGAGACTGTAACATATTATAAAACACTAAAGTGGGTCTGACTCTGCAAATTTATAGAAATAATTAATCCTTGGTATTAACTGAATGAGCTTACCAAGTGTTTATTTTCTTAAATTAAGTGCATGTTTCTTCACAAGAAATCAAAGACAAGAGCCTTGCTTTTGTCCAGTATAAATGGGATTAAACTCAGGCTGATGGTCTCCACCTTAARGATATAAAATCCTGCTGACACCCAGAAAAAGCTTCTTACAGATATCATGATTTGTATCTCTAATGTATAGAGAMAAGGATTTGGCAAAGGGTGAAGGGGGAGACTCACGTAGAATAAAATCATGTTTCTATTGCACAGACCATGTTAATTCCAGATTTTTCTCCAATGTTAATTCAAGGTTTCGCTCCATTGGTGGAAGAGTAGAGACCAACACTGAGTGTGTATTTTCTTTTTTAAGAAAGGATCATGCATATGAGGATCTGTGGCAAGGTTAAACTGCAAGACTGCTGTATATTTGAGAAATTTTATTTCTATACAATAGAAATTTTGGACCTGTCATATACTCTGGAGCCATAGGCTCCCTGTGCTTCTGGAAAGCTGTGAAATASATGTAGGATAAATGAGACAGAGGCATTTGCCTGCATCTCTCTGCAGAAGATGCAAAAGTTGTGTGCGACTGGAATTGCAGCTATGATAGCAAGCTTAGCCTGATTCAATAGCATCTATGGAGGCAGAATTTCTGAAAGTCAGTGAAAAAGTGCCTGCAAATGGATTCCTTGTAATTGCTATGATCATGTTAAAACCTGTGATGGCAAATAACTCAGGCRTTTCAGTTGCAGTAGAAAACYTGTACAATAGATTATTTATGTCACTGCCATCACTTCACACAGATTACTGCTAGCCCACGAAATGGCAGCAGTAGGCACTTTAAACAGACAAGTGCCTAAGACTAAAAGGCAAACCAAATTTTCTAGTTGTTTGACAACAGATTACTGACATTATTCACATCATTGGATCTGTGATGGAAAAGACTSTCTTCTCAGAAAAAAAAAAAAAGAAAAAAAAAAAGTGGAGGAAAGCTTCCACTGATGTCCTGGCTTGAATAATTGTTTGATACTTCTTAAGCAAAGACTGTGTTTTGAAGAAGCCATGAATAATAATTGTGATGTGCACTGTGCACTCTTGCTTGACCAAGTATCCCAGATATCCCCAGTTATGTWAGCCTGAGTTACACATACCAACCTTCCCGAGTTGTGACAGACATTAAACTGCTGTGTGTTTCCTCTTCGTAAGAACTCCTTTTGCTTTTTGTGTCAACGTAAGTTTTGTATTCAAAATGTTTTTCCCTAGGCTTAGCAGCCAGATATATGTTACTCATCAGCTAATAGGAYATTGGTTTTTAAAGGAAATTTCCATGTAACATTAAATAAACAATCCAATTTCAAAATTTGCTTTACAGTGGTAAACATCACAAAAATCAGTCTCAGTAATTTGATAGTTATACCACACTGCAATAGGCAACTATATTGTTGTTAACTTTGAGCCTCTTCCCAAATTTCTTTTCACAGTGCAGCTGATCTAACTTGTACTATTTAGTGCTCTTGACAGAGGTTKTCCTCTTTATGCTTTGCAGAAAATCTTAATATGTTGGGGAAAATTTTATGGTACTCTAACAGCTCCATCTTCTCAGAGTCAATAAAGTCCCAACTGCTTTGAGAATGCTTTCTTTTGCTATTTTGTTTAACAAATGCTTATCCTCAGCCATGAATTTGGAACCACTGTACAGGGATCACCTGAGAGAAAGCTGTTCCAGAGCACTGGTTGTGAAATGCTTTTTTACAAGAYGTAGATGAATTCCATGTGCTGTCTAATTTTAGCAGGTTTGAGCTATGCTTTAACCTAGTTTTTATGTTATATGATATGTATGTCAATTTTGTTCTCAGATTGGTCTAGCAGTGTATATGAGAAATTAATTTTATTGCTTCTCATCTGCCATGTGATTTTCTTATTCTTCTCCATTAATACCTGGTTTTGACCCAAGTTAAATAAAAACCTCTCAYGTACACAGCCATCTACAAAAATCTAGAAAATTGATTATTAACATTATGTCTCTGCAATCCCTTTCTCTATATTTAATTGACACTTTTKGTATTAGGAAGATTCATTCACTCATTTGAACACTGACTTTAATAAAGGTTTTGGCACTCAAACAGTATTAAATACCTATATTTAAATATTTTAACTTTACAAATCTCCATATTATATATTTTAAATATCTCAGATCATACMAAAAAATTGCACTGACACAAGTAAGAAAATTTTTGGATTGTAACATATACTCAGTTTYATTTCCCCTTTAAAGCATATGTATCACCTCGCTGGTTTTATAATGGGCTTTTTCCCCTGGCAATCCCAAGATATGATAAATTTGAAGTCTTCAGCTCTCCTTGGTGTCCTTGACCAAGGCTAGAGRATTGCCAGTGCTACTGAGCCATTCTTGCTTTTCTGGTGCAACCCCAAACTTGGCCATGGGCTGGGCTCACACACACAGAAAGCCCTTTGTGATGTCTGTGCAGACATGCAGAAGATAAGATGAGGAGTTAGTGGCACTGTAAGCCTGGTTTTCAGAGATCACAGAGTATGTTCTTTGAGATGCAGATCTTTCATTCTCAGGCTGAACACACAATTACATGCTGACAAGCAACACTTGCCAACTTCYCCATGATTTTTAATGAGATGTTAGGGGAAGGACTTCCCTATTTTGTTCAACCTTTAGTTTTCTTAAATACTTCAAGTCTGGGCTACAGTCATCCTTTACTGAATTTTTGCACCATGATCTGATATGTGAGAACCAACTGGGTGAGAAGAAGCTTAGATGAAAATAACTTTGCTTGCTTTGTTTTCCCATGAAGTTGGGAGAGTAGGGAGATTTGGGTCTTGGCAATCCAAAATGAAAAAGTAAAAGCCTGATTAAAAACTCCATGCTGCCTAGCTTCTCCAGAGAAGGGTAGCGTGGCTTAGTATTCATGAGTATGAAATTTTAATCATTTTTTTACTTGTCTGTCAACAACTCATTTTTAATTACTAACAAAGTAACAGTTAAAACGAACATAAGCTACCAGGGGAGAAGAAAGACTAATAGACTTTCAATAAAACATGTAAAACCTGTATTTCCAATTTTGCAAACCTCTGTTTAACTTGGTGCAAGGTACAAAGGGAGTACTCTTCTGTGCTAATTTGCATGGTATCATTGTTATCAAGGTGAAACATCAACATAAAATCTTGCTTACATGACAGCCAAGGTAATTTAYGCACATCTGAAGGTTGTACAACAAGATAGCGAGAAGGAATTGGTCAAACAGCAGCATTGGAACTGATAGAATGAAAATAAGACAAGGGCAAAGCTCCTTGAAAATGAAATCAATTTGTGATGTAGAAAAATCAATTTGGATGTAGAATAATATACCCTGAGGGAAGTGGAAAAGCCTAGATAATTTTTTCACATTTCACATTTAAAACAAATCCGCTAATCTTAAGTACTGTGGGGAATAACACTGCAGTGCCTGGAGGGAAGGGGTGGTGAAGAGCTAAACAAGAAGCCTCTCCCATCTCTAACATCTGTGTTTCTATGATGAGATGCTCACACACCCAGCACCTCAGAGCTGTGCTCTGGTCCAGCGTGGGCTCGGACCTAGCCCAGCTCACTGCAGCCATATGGGCAGTGTGAAGGCCTTCCTCAAGTCTCCAGCTGGAGTCAGAAAGTGTATTTTATGTTTGGTGATGTTGTCTTAGATGTTCCTCTACTCTGGCCAATATTTTCCCTAAAAAAGGACTTTCCCAATTAGAGCTGATGTACGTCATCAGTCACTGATCCCTCTGTGCACSTGAACGTGTCCCAGCCCCCTTTGTGAAACAACAGTGTCAAAAGAGCCCCAGAGATCACTGGTGTGCACTTGGCAAGGTTTCGGGACTATCTGATCACCCAGACCCACTGGTTTTCCCACAGTACACTGTAGGACATTTATCCCCTTGATCTTCATTCTTCAGTCATAATCAGGTATTTTCTTACACCTTTTTCAGAACTCTGATTCCCAATTGACTGTTGGGTGCTTCTTTACGTTTTAAAATGAAATTTTGGTCTCTATGGAGTCTTTTGAATCAATTTCACTAATAAATAGAGCTGCAGAAGCTGTGGATTATCAATGCTATTAAAAACCCACCAACTTGCTCCTTTGTAACTATTTTTTGTGAAACCTCTCATGAAATCAAGTGCTGTGCACTTGTGCAAGTGCAAACTACTGCGTTAAATGGACCATTGCACAAAAATAAGCTGTGTAAAGACCTCTGTTACTCTTGTGRTGGAGTAGTGGAGAAACATTTACAATACCTTTATGCCTTCAAACTATACTTATGGAAAGATAGTTGGACAAGATAATCTTTTGAAGTTCCCTTTTGAGTTAAAGGAAGAGTGGCTGGTGTAGCAGTCTGAATTATTGGCAAAGGTCTGACTCAGGAGACATAAATCATACCAGCCTTATGGTTTTAATTTAAAACACTGATTCATTTAGGCCTTAMAGTTAAAGTTATAATAAATAAAGGCATGGGCAAACAAACCTCTTAGAGATTGAGACTGGTTTGAGTTTTGTGTAGGAGGTGAAGCTCCTACATCTTCCAGTAACGCATCTCACAGGACCAGTCTTAGGGCAGGATATCAAGTTAGATGGACTGTGGCTTTGATCCAGGTGGCACATCCTGTGTCCCTATAACCTTCCAAATATTGTCTCTGAGTCACTAAGGCAGCCACGGAGGTGCTTTAATTGAACTGAGTCAGACATAAAGACGTGAAAAATAAAGCATCTTCTGGGTGACTACTGATGCTTAACTCCACACTTCTGGACATTCGTGTGRTATCTTCCTAGAAGAAAACTTTGCACTCTTTCTAATTCTTTGACAATATCTATTGCCAATACTGTAAATTTTCTTTTCCAATTGATTTTTCAGAAAAAAAACCCAATTAAGTATGGCATTATCCACACATACATACAAACTTCCTACTATCTAATTCAGGATATTAGACAGCAAGTTATAAAAATAGACCATGCATGAAGTTCAACTCAGCACAAATTTCTGCCGGAACAGYTTAGAAGAAAAACAATTAACTCTCAGCTGTAAACTTTGGTGTTTTACCTGTGCTAGCAAATTTTCACTGTGTTATATTTAATCTGTGACTAATTCAAACATTGCACTACATATCTTTATGTCAGTGACTCTCCTAAAAATTTCTCTTACATAAGCAGGGACGCTGCAAACTTATTGTGAGATAGAAATATACTCCCTAAATTATGGCCACCTAAGAAGCAGTACTATCTTAGAAACAAAGCTCCACATAGTTATCAGGATTACAGAAAAAATACAGAAAAACTGTAAAATCTATAAAATATATGTATTTATATTGCTCATTAACTGAAAAAAATTACTCTTTTAGTGTTTTTTTGACAAGATGCCAATAGGCAGAAATATTCTTTGCCATCTGGATAAATTCAATTATAAATCCTTTATTTCTCAAATTTTCTACTCCAATCCATTATGCTTACAAATTGCTGGCTGATATTTAGAATTTGTACTTTTCAATAAAATGAAATGAAAAAGCAGACCCCAACATTTTTTACTTTATTATTTTCTTTCAATTTGAAAGAAATTCGTTCAAATACTCTACTTCTACTAGATTTTTCAAAGAAAGCTGTGGAAACATATTTCTTCACTTCAACTGGGTAAAAACCTCAAATTTGACCTGACAGTTATTTTTTCACAATTTCTAGAACTGATTCACCTTCTTAAAAACCTAGATYCTTTAAGGCATGCCAGTTCCCTGCCAGAGTCAACACTGCTACCATGACCTAATTTAAAACTGAAGACTCCCTTGTTTTGCTTTATTTTTGACTGTACCTGGGCCCAACAGGCATTATTATTAAATTACCACATGTCTTTGTGGAGTGCCTGAAGATAACCTGGAGCAATAAGAATCTATATAGTTAGATTTTTCCAGCTATGTGCTGTTTTATCATCTGGATTTCATTTGATTACTTCAGCACATGAGTGAAGGAGATGCTGATGACAGCAGTATTTCTAATGTACCTTGGAGAAATGCTGAGCAAAATGTGTTCAGCTCAAGGGGAATGGTCGGGGCAGCCCAATATTGCAGGCTCAGRTCAATCCAAAAGTACAGCCAGCATTCACTGCCTGGCACCAGCTCCAGCTATTATGAAGTGTGAAGACAGAGCTGTGGAGGATGAGAAAATTCATAAAAGAACAAGGGCAGTTGGACAAATGAGATTGAGATTTTCCTCCTTGTCCTGGCTACAGAGAGAGGGGTGGAGTGTAGCGCTGTGTGCCTGTGACCAAGTTGTTATTCTACACGACACACACCATCCCTGGAGTGTGTGGATTTGGCAGGAAAAGCTGGGCACCCTTTACTGTATGTCAGCCAGYGGGAGTGGCTCATTTAATTTCCTGCTGGCATTAAAACCAGCACACTCCTACGTGGGAAGAAATAACCTCCTCCCAGAATTCAGCTGTTCCACTAATAACTTCCTGATGGTGGAACTGATGTGACTCTTCCATGACACCCAGTGTTAGCCCACTTTGGAGGTCTTACAGCTTTTGACAGAACTTAAATCCAAGAGAGAGAAAACCACAGAATCACAGATTATCCTGAGTTAGAAGGGACCCACAAGGATCATTGAATGATCCTTCATTCAACTTCCAGTCCTGCACAGTGCCATCCCCAAGAGACTGAAAGCATTGTCCATACACTTCTTGAATTCTGCCTGGGGAGCCTGTTCCAGGGCTCAACCACCCTCTGGGTGAAGAATCTCTCCCCAGTATCTAACCTAAACCTCCCCTGACTCAATTCAGGCCATTCCCTCTGGTCCTGTCCCTGGTCACCACGGAGAAGAGATTGGTGTCTGTCCCTCTGCTTCCCCTTGTGAGGCTGTTGTTACTGCAATGAGGTCTCCCCTTTGCCTCTCTGGGAACTACAGACTGAGTGTTCCCAAGCTCCCCAAATCAGCAGCTTTTTGAATGTACTCAGATTGTGGATTTTTCTWTACTTCTAGGTTTGGTCCAGTACCAATCAATTTAGGACATCTATTCATTGTGTCAAATATCTTTACAAAAGAARTGTAAAGAGAAGTTTGTCAAAATCCACTGCATAATGTGGAAAAGTTTCAGGTTAGAACTTCAGAACTGCTTCTTCCTAAAGGTGGTGAACATTTGTACTTTGAAAACTGAAGACTAGTAAAGAACTGATGTTAGAAAACATCTTCATTAGGCAGAGAGGGGGTAAAGACAGCCTAATACACGGTTATGCTTTTTTTTTTTCCTGAGAATCTGGGATTCAGTTGAGGTAATTGCCTTTTTCCTTTCATTGATACACCCAGATCTGCCCTTTTTTTTTTTTTTTTTTTCCTGAGAATCTGGGATTCAGTTGAGGTAATTGCCTTTTTCCTTTCATTGATACACCCAGATCTGCCCTGGTGAACTGCTAGCACAGCTGCTGTACCAGAGACCAGGGCGGATGTGACTGCAGTTTCTGCTAAGTGACAATGAAGACCAATGATCCAGTCTTCATAGACATTCATAGAAGAAGAAAAAAAAACAGGGTCAAACTGCAGCAGTTTAGCCATTTCTAATGATAAGGAGAGTGTAGCACTGAAGTGGGCTGTTTGGGAAGAATATGAAATATCTGTCRTGGCAGGTCTTTAAGATCAGACAAGTCTGGGATATAGGAGGAAGTTACAAATCACACCCTCAGGGCAGAGGGGACCACCTGAGATTCCTAAAGACAAGTTTTGCTCTGATTTGATGACTAGGACTGAAAATACAATGATTTTCTAGAGCATAAATGGTTTGGAAATATGTGGGTTTATTGTTTGGCTTTCCCTCCTGCCTCCTTTCAAATACTTAATAAACTGTCAAAAGGTGCCCTGTATATCAAACCCTGTCAGTCACTGAGTTTTGACTCTTGGAGGAGAGACTCATTAAGTATGCAGAGGGTTTTGTTTACCCCAAAATACCAAACTTGCTATCTCAGTCAGGGTTTGCTTTTTCCTTTCATGCCTCAGTGCTGTGTYGTGAAAATAACAATAAAGCAAGAGGATTACCTTACATTTCAGGCAGGGCTGTGGGATCTGTACACAGAATCTGCACATAAGAAATATTATTAAATGCTATCAAGCTTCTGACTTCCATAATAAATTAATTTGGAGGCAATTGGGGAGGCTGGCTGAATGTGCTGTAGGTGATCTGACTGGAATCTGAAAAGAACTGTGGGTGACAAGCTAAGAGAATAGAAAAAACCCTAGTGGGTACTGATGGAGCAGTGTGGTGTGGGTCACAGCCCAGGACCTGCACTACTGATGAGCAGCAGAGCTGGGAGGGATTTTCGAGGGATGGGGCAKTTCCTTTTCTTGGCAGACACATCATCACTATTCCGCACCCTGCAGTGCTCCCTAGGGCAGGGACCCATTTGGAAATGCTTCCCAGTAAACATGGGATGAATATCTCCACCCTGACATATATATTAAAAATGGAGGTTGTGAGAGACAGCACTTTCATTTCATTGGGAAATGGAGTATTTGTCCACAACACAGTATTCCGGAGTCACTGGCCAGATAAGGTGTGAAATGAAAAGGCATGTGGTATAAAAAAACAGTTCTCTGTATAAAATTTTTATCTATACATTTCCTGGTATTTTAACATGTCTCTGGAAACAGGCAACATCCATAAATATTAGTAAAACTGAGATGTTGCTAAAAGTCTTTCCAAGAGCTATGATTTCAAYTGTAGAATATTTTCAAGAGGCAGTCAAGGAAGAGGATGTAATCTGACAGGGAGAAAAGCAAAAGGTGCTATTTTTGTCTCCTGAAAGACCTGTTGTAACTATAACTGTTAAAAAAAAGCAGATTACTGGCTAATCTCTTTTCCCCCTGCAATATTTTCATCACTTGACAYGCTTTTTGATTCACTAAAAAGTCTGAAAAGCCTCAGCAACTATGGGTTTTAGGATTAGAAAAGGAAAGGCTCCTTTTGTTCAGTCTGAAGCTTGTGGCAGGGAGAGTTACCACAAATACAGGATGCTGCTTTGGCAGATGCAGAGCCCTGCTCAAAGACTGAGAAAGCAAATGCTTAKGAAATCATAACTGTGTTTCTTTTATTCTTTTAGTTTAAATGTTTCCAGTGTTCTGGAAACCCTGTCCTTTGTTGGAGCAGCACAGGGCAGCTGTAGGGAACCAGAGCAGGGAACTGGGGGATTTGATGTGCCAGCCATTCTCAGTAAGAACTAGAAAAGCTACTGAGGTTTTCTACAACAATTGTATGAATGAAGAGAGAGGCTGAACTTGTCAACACAACAGAAGCAAAGTCTTTGCTTGGCGAAATGAAACTGTTTATACCCGTATTTGTATTCCTTCCCACAGCATCTTAATTGAAGGAATGTTAACGGGTTTGAGATCTTGAAAGGTGTTAATGGGGCCTGGATCCTGATGATGTCTCTGAACCTGAACAAATAAATTTCTTTGGGTCAAAACAGAACATGAAAGAAATGTAGCCCTATTGGGTTAAGACAGAGATCCAGTTAGCCCAGTAGCTTTTTGACACTGTCCAATAACAGATATTTAAAAGAAAAAGTAGAAGCAATATGATCCTTCTYCCCCTTTTATAACATTTCTTCTTGAAATTAACAATTAATATATTCTGAGTTACATGACAAAAGTTTTAAAGTTATCGTTGGTTCAATTGCTTGCTGACTTACCTAATTCCTTTTAAACTTATTTATTTTTTATGCAATATCCTGTAATAATGAGCATGGGAATTGAATTATGCATTGCATGGAAAGGTACTATCCGTTGCCTTATTTAAATTTGAGGCCAGAAGGTTTCCCTGGAGCTCCCTAATTTTGATTCACATTCTCTGTTTCTGTATTCATCCTGATTTTGTAGAGTTTAATTTCACAAGGCATGGAATGAGAAGTCCAATGAAACAAATCTAAAGGCATATAAATATTTGAAATGACATTTTTGWGAAATGCTGAACAAATTTTATAGATGAAGTAACATACAAGCTTGGCCTGAAAAAGAGGAACTTCGTGCCCTTGGAAAAATTATGCTTGGCTGTCCTGACAAACAGGTTTGTCAGCTGCATTGCTGAGCATTCTTAAACACCTTTTCTGCAGGACACAAGCAACTGATCAACTACAAATGTCACCCTATCTGCAACACTTCCTTTGTATCTTATCTCCAGATTTGGGATTAAAAAGGAGGTGAAAATGCCTAAGATTTTATAAACCCATAGAATAACTAATTTCTACTTTAAAATCATAGTTATCTCAAAGAAATGTRGGAAATCTCAGGAAACCTTTGCTGTGGGTTCTTATCTCTTGAATTTTATTTCTGCAGGGGAAGAAACAAGTCAGGGCTAGTGAGATGCTTCAGGTAAAATTGCAATAGGGTACACTTTTACCAGGTCAAATTCCCCAAGAATTCAGTTAAGTTTCTAAAAAAATTATTATTACTGTCTTTTTAATACTTCCATGCACATCTCCTGGCCAAATTTAGAAATATCCCATTGAAAAGATTTCTCTCAGTTTCATCTTTAGAGTAAACTAAGACCTTTCCCCTTGCCCATACAGTCATGAACATATGAAACGGAGGTGCAACAGACACACATAATAAGCTCATTAAGACCTGAATTTTTACTTGATTTTGAAACAACAGCTTTTTCTGGGCCTACTGCAGCATTATTTACCTGGGCTAAATTTCTTTCAGAATTGAAAAATAAAAACTAAAAAAAGTAAAGTGTAGACTCTTACACAGCTTGCACCACGTGTTTTTTGGACACTGAAAGACCAAATGGAAATGCTGACACCCAAAATCCATATATATATGTGTACTCAAATATCTCATTTCATGTGGAAGATTYGATCCCAAAAGGGTACAGTGGTCTTGGTCTGTAATTACACAAATTCCTGAACACTGAATCAAACTAATGTTGAGTGACTGGAAGATTAATGTTACACTGATGACAAAAATGGAAAAACAATTTGGGGAATCAASAGGTAATTAAATTCTTGACAGAATCACTTGAAAAGGGACCATTAGTTATAAGAAAGAATTATTCCACTGCAGCTTTGATTCTGTATGGGAAATAGACTTTTAACAAGTGATTTCACTGGGAATATAAAACTTATTATCTCTCAAATTAAGTGGCAACAATAATTTACAGGGTTGCAGAGAGKGGTCATTTCAAACTAAAAAATGTAATTCTGACTTCTGAAGAAATYGAATGAGTTGAATTAGTCTTTTCTTAGCACATTTTTATTATATATTTTATACTGAGTTATCTGCATATGCAAATAATGTGCAGTTCCATGTGCCTTATAAGTCTGGAAAACTTGTTTCAGTCAGTACAATCATTCTGCATTTRCACTGAATTCAGGAATAGTTCTGTAGAGCAGCAAAAGGGAAGCATTATAAGTCTGAAATATTACTTTGCTGGCATGTAGAGACTCGGGAACCCTTGTGCTGGGAACTGTRTATCCATAGCAAGAGGAATTTCTTACCCTGCTATTTTGTCTGAAAGGACAGAATAAATGSGAATAAGGGAATTATTAGTATTGCCCTTAGGGAGAGAAACTGAAGGAAGAAGAGATTCAGAATGAGAATTTCAGACTAGGCAGAAGACCACTGAAACAGAGGGTCTGGAAGGGACCTGCTGAACCTCTTGGTTCTTCCCCTTGCTAACACCTATTCATGACTATGTCCACTCACCACAAAGCTTTGTCTCTGCCCTGTGTTTTCTGCAGCCAAACAGGACTTTTCCCTGATGGCTGCTGAATCTCTGTCTCATAGTTTGCTCACAGAAGCCCTCAGTTGTAAATTCCAAACATGCCAACTGGACGGGTTTCAAAAATAAATCCCTGCAAATGTCAAGTATTCATTGCTGCTACAACTGCAAGTTACACTTCAGCAGAAAAATATACCTTACCAGCCAGGACTGTGGGCATTTCTCATGCTGTAACACTTGCCAGCCAGATGGCAATACACAGGATAGTAGCCATCAGGCTAATGAGAACTGCTGACTTGGGCACAGTAAAGCAGCGCTGCGGAGTGGCAACAGCAGGAAGCTGTTCTGTCCAGGCAGCGCTGGTGGAAGTGAACTCGCATGTTTTGTGTTGTTTTGRCCATTTTGCCTGGTGTGAAACACACCTGTGTTCAATGTCTGTCACAACTGTCAAAGCAGAACACCCAAAACCTATTTTTTTTTCTATCCACGACTCCTTAACTTTCAACCTTTGTTTTGTGATTYAACAGCTTTTGAAGCCAGAGAATTTACACTTCTGCCCCTTTTGCATTAAGTTGCTATCCATCTTCATTCATTTTTAAAGTATTTTCTTCTCTACCCATCATTTAAYTAAAATCACAGCTCACAGAATGCTGTTTATTTTCTTAGTATCTTCCCCTTAGGAGACACTGTCATTCAATATTATTATAAAAAGAATATTTAATTATTTCAAAGATTATCTCATACTAATCTCTGATCTACCATACTGCAGGTCTTGGTTGCAGCAACCTAAATATTCCCTTTGTTGCTAAAATGTTCTCTACTCTGAAACTTATAAAACAATTGCAAAGTGCAATTTCAAAAGGTTTCACTATTTACGTACCCCTTTGGCATCAATTACACCAGGYTTCGCGTTGAATTTCACCGTCTTCAAACGTGCGCGCTCCTTTCTTTCAACTCTGGAGAAAAGAAGACACAAAGAGAGACACGTGTTAATTATAGCAGCATTTTGTATGAAATGCCTGATACCTGCTCCTCCAAGACCACTGACAGTTTACTATACATAGAGCAAGCAATTAAAGCAAATTTCATACATTGAAAAGACTGAGGTCACTTCCTCAGCCAGGCAGCAGTTTTCTGGAAAATGTGGGACTGGGTTTGAGGAGTCTTGGCTGCCCGACACCAGCAGAAAAGCACTGCCTCCCAACATGAGAGTGTGGGAAGACCATGCTAGGAACAGATTTACCCTCTCTGATTTAAGCTGTTCAAAAATCARGTGACATTTTGAGTTCTACAGTCACAGGAATGAAACAAGGACGTGTCATTGCTCACTTTGATTAATATGGAATTACTGTAAAAGTGATGTTTCCCACRTTTGCAAAATCATCTGCAGAATCTATCACTGACTGGCACAAGTAAAAAGAATCTGATSATCTACCTGAAACTGAAAAACTAACCTTATTTGTCTAAGATTGGGAATTGCTCTGGGAAATCTCATTTGAATCCCACAAAGCTATCTTATGAGAGACATTAGAATACATTCCTGCAAATATTTTGCTTTCTAAGCCCAGGGAGTAGGAATACATAGTTCCTGATAATTATTTTTCAAAATACAAATTCTAGTGTTTTGATAGAATGATAATTAACACAACATGCTTCCTTCTGTCGGAGTAGGCTTATATATGCCCTTCTGAAGCACAGTGAATGCTGGTTACTATAGCTACAATTTAAATTTAGATTAAATGCATTTCTCTGTAAGTGTGGAATATTCGCATGGAARCAGCTCAAGTGCATCTTTCAAACTAAATCTGTATTATTAAAAACACATGAACAGTCTCAAACTTAAACTAGCAGATGAAGTCCCTTGGTAGTACCGGTAAGAAATGAAGACTTGAGGCTGTGTAATTGCCTAAATAGGATGGATRCCTTCTAGGGAAATAATTAGCACAAATGAACACAATATTCTACTTATTAATCTGTGTTAAAATTTAAACTCATTCCAGCTCTGCCTAACTTCCTAAAACATCTGCTTTTAACTTAATTTCTTACTCACAGCATTAAAAAAAAAGGAAATTAACCCTGAAGAGTGAATCTTATTTATGAAATTTGTCATAATTGCATTAGCAGCCATGGAGGCACCGCTGCTTTCTAGAGGTATAGCMGATGGATGAGGAGCTGCAGAAACATTCTGCATTGCTTTGAGATGTATTTAAATAATGCCATTAAGTGCCACTAATCCTTCAGGCAAATATAATAACAGTGYTCATATATGCTCAGCATACCTACTGAATGTTCCAAACATTTCATCCCCTGGGTCTGTATTAAGGGTAGCACACAATRTTGCCTCCCATTACAATTTTTGTGACACCTTCTACAATAAAACTGTTCTCAGTTACTTATAATTGAGCTGAACTGTAAGATTACAAGCTGAAATATTGTGTCTCAGGCTGATGACATTACTGTGTCATCTGAACCATCAGTAAAATGGGTCAGCTGTTAGAAAAAGGCTAGGACAAAATAAATGGGTTTGCCCAATTCATAATATAATCTTAAAACACTGCAGCTCAGGTACTCTAATTGCCTTCCTGTCTTTGGTCTGGAATTTACCTTGTGGCAGTGGCTTGCTCTGGTGTTAGGAATATACCTCTTTCCTGCAGGAATGAACCTACATTCCTGAAAAGCCTTTGTTTTACATGCTCTGGAGAACTATTGGAATTTAGCTTTGGTTTTCCAAAGATTCAGTCTTTGTTGAAACAGTCAGGCTGCAGGACTTCAGTGAACTCAGATGTTCTCAGAATTTCTCATCTGAGCTACCAGGACACTTTTGTCACAGACAGAGCTAAAAAGGGAACTAAATTGAAGAAGATACAAAGTTTTGAATCTCTGTTCTTTYAGATTTGTTGATCCAGCTCTTAGAGGAGGCTGTTTTAAAGGAACACTAATTCAAACACTTTTACTACTTATTTTTGCTGTTTTTTAATTGCTATATTTAAGGACAAATAAACTTGACTGTCATTCTTTCCTCAAGAAAAAAGGCATTTAGGCCCAAAAGGTTATTTGCAGCTGCTGACACTGTGAATGTCTAAATAGTATTTGAGTGTAAATTCCTTACACTGCTTTGGCTGACAGCAAATCTGGCATCAGTTAAACAACATTTTGATCCATCAGCTGAATAAATTGCTTTTAAAGTCAGAAACACTTAAAATAGTAACCATTTTTTCTATCACCACTGCTCGACAAAGGATTACGGGGAGATGTGCAAAAACGAAGCAAAGGGGAAGGACTCCGATCTCCCAGATSCACAGAGACCAGAGCTGCATCCCTGACTAGCCTGATGTACACATTGCTGCCATGACCCTTTCTATTTATATATTTTCTTGATAAAGCTATGCCTACAGGATCAGGAAAAGCATGGATATGATTTCCAAAGCAACTTCATGGCTCRATCCCATTTTCAAAAGTGCCTGAAGGGTCACTGAAACTCAAAGAGGTTTCAGGAAATGTACAAAGAAWCCTACATTCAGCATTCAAACATGACTGGAGCTGAAAAGCTCTGAGTCCTGTGTGGAGACAGTACCAACCTAGCACAACTAACGGGGATTTTACCTCCATCTTCCCACCCACTCTCCAAGTAGAGTTGCCTGCAGAAACACTACTGTGCAAAAGGAAATCATCTAAGAGCATCTGAGATTTGGGAGTTGGAGTATACTATGTATATACTCACTTTCTCTTGAAAAGATTTCTGGTAGTAGATACCTCTTGGCCTTTTTTATTTCAGAATTGATCAGAATTGGTCAGGATTCACTCTGTTCCCATGTAAAGAGAAGTGGAGCAGTACACTGAAAATATACCTCAGCCTTCAGTGTCCCCCCACTAATAAGTTCATGATTTGAGCTCTTTAGGATACTCTTCCCTTCTTACTCTTGGAGGAACTTATTACTGGTATGCAACACTCACTGCACTGCAATGTCTCTCTGCTTTAGTGTTTCTGGGAACACACAGCTCCTGAAAATGGGCCTGTGGGATTCTTTAAAATGTGACTTTGAGTTCCCCACGTGTGCTGCAAACAAGAAACAATCAAGTATAACTCAACAAGACATGAACTATGATCACCCACTGCTGGAGATTAATGGACCACTGGGARTTTTGTCAGTGCCTTTCTGAAAACAATAATCAGTCTTCAGAGTGGAGAGGTAGAACATCAAGAGAGAAATGCTTTAATCTTCAATAACACTGTTCACCGCTGATGTAGAATACAGATACAGTTTRCAAACTGGTTTCTAGGAGGAAATAAAATGGTAACAGTAGCCTAATGAGCACAGATTTAGCATTGAGGTGTTTTGCAGGATGAAAGTTTTTCCAAATCCAGCATTAGTACTGTAGTAAGGAGAGTTGGCAAATACAAGAAAGCAATATAATATGGATACTTGAAAGACCTTGCTATGTCTCATCTTGCTTCACCATTTACAGTCATCTGCACTACATTTGTTTTCCCTGCCYATCAAGTAAAAGATAAGTGAAAATCTGTACATGCTATTTATAGTTCAAATATGTGGTCTCAGTTCATAGCTTTTTATTGCTTCCATCCTCTGCAAGATGTGAGAACTAAGCTTACCAAGAGATTCCCATTCTCAAAATAATTTTTGAGCATTCCTGAAGTGGCATGTTCCATGTATTTTTCAGAAGGAGAGAATGTGCTCTTGTTCAGCTCTCCATGAGGAGTGGCTTGCTTATAGAAAGCAGCTCAGCAYCTGGTCAATATTTATGAAAAGAGTGGATGTAATGACATTAGGAAGTGAATTCTYATAAAATTGTAGTGCAACCTTATTCTGTTTAAAAGCTAACAGCTGTTTTCCTTCAGCACAGAAGTTTCACATCACTGCAGGAGCACGGGAAGAGGTTTATGCCTACACTTACACACAAATTTAATTTCATATTACATTTTTCCAATTAGATTACTGAGTATAGACAGATAAATTATTTTAGACAAAGCTTACATGATTATGCCACGTGAAAAATTTTTCTCATCTAAGGATTAAAATGTTAAGGGCTGTTTAGAAAGGTAGACGATTTATAGGAAACCATTAAAAATAAAACTCACTTGAGTGGATAAACATGCACTTCTGCCAAGCTGAGCAGAATAACAAATTTAAGTTGGCTTTTCGCCCACAGGGACTTCTGTGCTGGGAAAACCTCTTGTTCCTTGTCCTTAAATGTTTGTGAAACACTGGGTTTTATGTACTTTTCCCCCTGCTTGGCTCTGAAAGGAGAGCATGGCTACATGTATTTGTGGGGAGAATGTTGTCTATTGGAGAACACAAGTATCAGGCTGATATTATCACAGCTGGTAATAACAGAGGTACAAGTTGCATAATATTTGGCAGTCAGATGCACTTGAACTACCTAAAGATGGGTATCTTAGAAAGATGCCTGTCTGACAGCAGGTTTGTGGCTGTACCTCCTAAGCACAGCAGTAAGATTCATGTGATTATTGCAGTGTTTTAAGGCCAAATCCTCATTGGATGTAGTGGGAGCAGTAGTAAAAATGGTGAGAATTTATGCTCAGCCATTCTGGGGTGATCTGTGTGAAGGGCTGCATTTCAGACCCACAGATTCAAGTCAGGCAGATGCACACACAACCACAGAAAAYGCTGAGGCTTGACATTTGTGAGGTGGGAGGTTGCTGTTGTGGAGGGTGTGCAATGTAGGAACTTGTCTCTGGGCAGAGACTCAGCAAGGAAAAAGTGGAAAGAACTGGAGGTGTAAAATCAGTGCTCCAGCAAATTAAAATCTCTTTACTACTGAATTAGAGCATCTGTCTGGGAATTAAATGCACTCTAGCTTATGCACATAGGTTTCATGCATTTTGTTCATTCCCTTTAACTAATGTGAGTGTTTCCACAGGGAGCGAATCTTAGATATGGGCTGCTCAGCTTGCTGATGCCCTTTATAGGAAGCTGATTTTTTTTTATATGGATAATAAGATGGGCAATGAGGCAAATAAAAATTCTCATTGTCAAAAGAACAGATTATRTAGAAACTCTAATCTAAACTTATCCATATATATATCCAAATGAAAAAAAAAAAAATYCAGTGGAAATCTAATTCTGTTGGTTATTCTAGTATAAATAGCAATTTTTGATGATAAAGGAGCACTTCACACATGAAACCATAGTGCCCAGGTAATACTGCAGGCTGTCTGAGACACTGGCACAGGGCTGGTGGCTATGTCCCCTCACCATGGAGACCCTGCCTGATACAATTGTGCTGTCACCTTAAACATAGCTTGGATAAATCTTTTGGGCAGATGTGGAACCAAGAGAAATTTGGCCTGAAATGTTCATTAATTAATAGTGTATAATAACTATTAGGCAATKGTTAAACCACAACTGAAGTGGTTTGAAGCCTCTCATGCTGAAGTCCTGTGCTTCCCAACACCAACATAATGTAACACCACACCACTTGTATACCATTACATTTGGTTTCTAGAAACTGCTAGAAAGTATCTACTACTCAGTCCTGTGGTCAAGAACAACAGCTAGAATCAGGCAGTAAAGACATACAGACAAATGGGCAAAATGTGCTTTTCAGTTGTAGAATACTCAGAATTTACTTTTCTTTAATCTCCACGGAGATTATTGGCTCACTGGTTCATGAGATTTGGTCCTTGCATAAATCACTGGAGAAACTTGGGGCCAMCCTCACTTTGTTGTGCTGTCTCTTTCAGCAACACCCCTCCAGCTGCAGTGCTGCCCTCCAAAACTCCCTCTGAAAGCCTGCCTTGGCAATTTAACCACAAACAAGGCCACAACTTCACATGTTGGCAGCAGCACTGAAATCTAATGACAACAAAGCTTTCAAACTCTATTAAATCACTAAGAGCTGAAGTCTGGTAATGTATCCAAAAACCTAAAGAGAACAATGCGTGGCAGCTCCCCTATAAGTCTAAATTACGATTTTTTTTTCCTAGTGTAACACGTAAGTCATAGAGGAGAAAAAGAGTAAGGAGCCTTGATTAAACATTCCCGATACCTCTAATCAGCTCATGCTCAAATGCCACTGTATGATAGGCTCTCCTGTAAAAAAATAAAAATCCTAAACATATGGAAAGCAATTACCATTACACAGCACCTCAAAGAAGTAACATAATGTAGTTKTTAGGACTTAATATGTTGATATATATATATATGCATGTGTTTATACAACCACATATATATAAATATATAAAATATATTCATATGTAAAATTGAAGTGGTCACTGGCTTTCAGAGCTATTCCATAATGCTTTCACTTATGGGAAATGCAGGAATTGTATCTTAGCTATTGCTGGGCAGAAGTTAAGGTAAGTAGAAGTAAGGCAGAAGTAAAGCACAGCTAAAAACTCAACCTGGCACTAATAATCCCTGGATGTCTGCATGGACACTCACTGACCCAAAGTGAGAAAAAATAAGAGTACCACATTCCACAGGCAGGAAAAGGAATCCAAGCACAACACCAAAACCAAACCCCACCAAGCACACCCTCTAAAAACCCTCAGACCCTAAAAAAAAAGGAACAGAAATGAATGGGGAATTGAAATATATAAGACAAATATAAAATCTCTTCACTTTACACATCATGGCAAATTTAACTTGCAGGACAAGCCCAACAAACAGCTACAGGTATTTTTTCTTCCTTCTTTCCTTTCTATGAAAATATTTTACTGCTAGATATTACATATGCTACATTATATAGAAAGCAATGTCTATAGAAATAATCCCATATAAATGATAAGATACGTGGAATACTGGAGCCAACAGCTTAAATGAGGATTTCCATGCTGTAGCTGCCTATATTTGGTCAAATGAATTCTGGGGACTATTCTGTTTTAGATTAATCCTCTTATACTCAATAACCCACACCGGCAGAGGAAATTTAACTCTGAATTAGCACAATCTGGCAAGTATGATTAGCTTTATTCTCTGTAACTCAGCCCTGTGTGCACTGATTGCTCATCCTCCCCTTGGGTGGTGTAAATGACCACAAAAGATGCAGAGAAGAACCCATCAGTCTCGGACTCTGAGGAATCATCCAGAAACTACAGAAAGGAAACAACACTGACTTTTCAGTGCACTGGAAGAAATAACCTTGTACAACTGAAACCTTTTATGAAATAACAGCAACCTCYTCCCTCCCCAGCTCAGGTGTATCATTACATTAATGCAGACAGGAAATCAGATGCCACTGATTTTTCCAGGCCCCGCAGATTCACTAGTGCAGAATAAGGATGACAAGTGGAGAGCATGGTAACTATACCTGCATCTTTTAAAATTCAGGCTTTTATTTTTAGCCTGTAACCAACCTATTTTCACATTGCCTCTTGTTTCCTAAGCCACATCTTATTCCCAGGCTTTATTATACATCTGACCTTGGCTAGAGAACCTCTCTCTTTTGTCCTTGAAAACACCACTGTGTGGGAAACCCAATAAGCTTTAAGTACACACAACCTTTCCACTTTGCAGGATACACAATTCCACATCTTAATTAGCTGCTTTGCTTTGTCCTTTTTTCCTCTATAGTTGTTTTATTATGTATGACAGCTTTTTGCACCTTTTCAGAGTAGGCACCACACAGTGAGTGAGCTCTGTGCACGTATTTTCCTTAGTATTAACTAAATAAACTCCTCTCTCTTCCCATGTATGATCCAATCATGTAATTACAACAGTATTTACTGCAGCAATGAATAGCAGGCAAGTATTCCTTTTTCAATATCTAGAGACCAAATCTGGTTAATGGGAACATTTTTCCCATCTTAAAACTTATAACCTAACCTTTTATTTCTGTCTATCATTCAACTCCAAAATGGCTGAAAAACCARGTGTGGGTGCTATTCAAACACGATCATTAGAGAAAATAAAGTCTTTTCAGGGCTCGTGTCAACAAGTTATTTGATGGCCTTTTAGTTTACTTTTATGTGATTTAGAGCAATGAGTACCATAAACTCTGTTAGTTCCTTGAAACTCTCTTGAAACAGGAGCAGGTGCTCTAAAGAGCCTCAAGCATCCCATTTCCCCACAATAAAATATGGTTATGATCATTTTTGTACTCATGCTAAAGCTGAAACAGCTAGGAATAGAAAGTTTATACWCAGAGCACTGCTGCAAAAGAGAAATGTAATATGTTTTGACAGATTTCATTTTCCTCCTACCCTTTCRGTTCCTGACCTTTCTATAGCAACCATCAACAGAGCCAGGAAGTAATTCCAGTTTGTGTGCTAGTTCTGATACTATCAGAGACTTGGTGCAGATTTTACAAAAGCACCTGGACAGAATAAACAACACAAACAATGATGGAGATTCGGATGTCTGTTCTGTCTCCAACAGTCACTGCAAATCCACTGCAACCAAACAAAGATTCAGATTTAGCTTGGAGAGAAGATGGAAGTTTCATTACATCATAAGGAAAATTTACTGTGATATTGATTATCCATTGCTTTCCAGGCAGACAGAGATTAAATTAAGAGATTTTGAAGCCAAAGATGACTATTATAATTTAGCACCATATTTTACATCACACAGGCTGAGAAGTTTAATTCTATTACCCTCTCAAAAGAAAGACATACAGTCTTGATTTGAAAATGTCAAGACATTCATTACATCCTTCAGCAGTTTGATGCAATGGCTAAACACCCTGACATTAAAACATGTGCTCCACTTCAAATTCAGAGCTAATTCCCAGACTTGGGTTCTGGTTATTGCCTTTTTTTTTGTTGAAGCTCTTTAGCGGACGGTGATCCCTCCTTCTTCTCCCCTTTCTTTATGCCGTTATTAATAATTGACAGGGCAGCACTCACCTCCTTTTGCTGGGTATAACTCCCATCTCCTCACTGTCCCCCTCCAGAGTG
The DNA here is from genome assembly GCF_030028575.1 of Malurus melanocephalus. Taxonomy (NCBI): domain Eukaryota; kingdom Metazoa; phylum Chordata; class Aves; order Passeriformes; family Maluridae; genus Malurus; species Malurus melanocephalus. The sequence goes on from NW_026623266.1 coordinate 306,117, forward strand.
ACCCTCCTTGCCTGCCACCACTCATCATCTGAGGCATTGATGACATGAAGGATGTCTCCATACTTGAAACTGAGTCCTTGGCTTGGGAGGCCACTGTCTTTGCTCTTGTCATAGTCAAACATGGCTCTGTGAAAGGAGATAAAGACATGAAGACAGGTGATTAGATCAGACTGGATACATTTACTGCTGAACAATTAATCATATTTTATGTCACAGGTAACCCTTTCTTTTCTCCAAAGGAAAAGGTCCTATTCAGAGGAAAACTTTCCACTGTGAAGTTAGTCTTTACAGAAACCTCTTCTTCTTGCTCATTTTCTTTTTCCTTTAAGAGAAACTGAATGATAAAATGTGATACCAATTCTCAGCCTTTGCCTTCCAGTCCTATGCCTGGCATCTGCATCAGGGTAGATGTTCCTCATTTTCTGAGGGTATGACCCTGCACATGAATCCCAGCAGGTGCAGGTCACTCACTGGAGCTACCCAGCTAAAAATCCAGACCTTGGTTTCTTACAGAAAAAAATATTTGGGAATATTTTTGCCATGTAAAATATTGTTGAAAGATCATGCCTGTCAAGAACTGATGTTTATTTCCTATAGAGAAAAAAATATGATCATAACCCTGGCTGCAGAAATGTCAGATCAGTAAAATCCGAAGAGATGTCTAATAATTCCTACTCTTTTATTGTTGGAAATAAAGCCATGGCAAGCTTTTCACTGGCAAACACCTTTGTGAGAAGGATTTTGTGTAATTAATTGTTGTTCATTCTAGTGTAATTGCAAAGAATAATTACAGTAGTTTTATGCGTTGATATAAAACACTCAAAGMTACCTCTCATAATGAGGAGAACTTCAAAAGAAGTTACCAGAATTATGACTACGCAACCAAAATAATTTKAAGCACCAATTCTGCAGGGTAGGTCTGGTTCAGGAGGAGGAAAAATGCTATTTGAAATATGTCTTCTTTTAAGGAGTTTACAGTCTTGTACTAACATCTTCAGAAATGCCCAGATAATTCCCTTCTCTGAGGATGAAGACTGCAGAATTTTACATAATCTATAAGCTTAGTTATGCTTGTGCTTTTTTTGGTAAATGTTCTTGGAATGCATGTAACCTTTGGAAAAATTTAATGGCTTAGCAGCGGAAAAGTTCTTTCAAAAATCTGATATATCTTATTAAATATTTACATTAAYAGAGCATTCTTATTGGTACCAGGTCATCTGCTGCTTCTCATATACAGCTTTCTGTGAGAACATTTGATAAAGAAGCTTATAAATCCAGAAGCAGTTAAGTGTGTTCAGACACCTCTTCTTAACCAGCTGATGGCACTGGAAGATGGCAGCGCATGCACAAACAGACACACAACACATCATCCTGCGGGCATTGACCTTGGCAGCGGGCAGCTGGCAGAATTTTACCACTGGGTTGGACAGCTGTCTTAAAAATTCACTGATTCATTGTGCACCTTGCCATGGAAGCCAATCAACATCTCCAAACTCCTAACCACACAGCTGGCCAGGCTGGATACTGGGCAGATGTCATGCAATCCTGATTCCAGGCATAATCAAATTACTCAAAAAARGGGACAATATCTTCTGTTACAGAGAATTATCAAGACTGTCACACCCCCGATGTAAAACATTCCCTGATGCCAAACTGGAGATGCTCCATATTTGGCAAATTCTAAGATGAAGGTTGTCTTTCAAAAGTTAAGTAGTAGAAACAAACTAGGACAATATTCTTTGTCCTTGAACAGACWTTTGGACCTCAGAGCCCACATATTGACTTTAACTCAGACTGTCATCGTGCTGGCTGATGTTAACGATGAATACAGATGGCAGTGTTTGCCACTGACTTGCTTTGATTGGAGTAATCATGTGCATTGCTAATTAAAATGAGATTATACATCTCAGACAAGAGAATTTTCGAGCACACTTTTCATTGAATGGAAGATTTTGTGGCTGATGCTCTACAGATGTTGATTACTCCATTAGCAAATGAAAATGACATGAGAGCTGACTTCACCGATCTTTCCTAAACATTTCAAATTAAGAGCCAGATCTTGGTAACAGCTGTATTTGAGCTCACAACTTTGACAGCATTTCTGGCTCTATGAAACATACTTTTGCTAGTTGGCTGTTGGCCCAGCTATAAAGCCCATCGGGGTCTTCACTCCAGGCACTACTTTGGGAAATAGAGAGATCTGGGCACACTCATCCCCACCAACTCCTCCCCACCAATTCGGATCTYGACACTTTTGCACAATCTCTACAATTTTTACACAATTGCCAAATTTAGTGTCTTTGAAAGGCTGACATGTCATTTCTAAATTCTGCCTGATGAACACCACCCAATTCTGTTTGTGCTCGGTCTTGYAGATATATATAAAAATAATATCTCTGCATCTGTTGAGTATTAGCTGAAGTGATGCAAAATGATTGCAGCCAGACCTCTTGTTTGTAGAGCAACTGGACAGAGCAGACAGAAAAATACACCCTTTTTTCTTTGCTCTTTCATTATTTTTAGACAATGACATCCAAGTCTTGCAAGATACCATCTGCGAGCTCTGAAACTTTAATCAGAGTCTAGGCCATCTCTCAGCAAAATCTATTTGCTCTATCCAAGCTTCTTCACTGGGATAGTATACCAAAGTTAGACAGGCCCTGCCAGACCACAGGGAGTATTGGATAAAAGGTTAAAAAACAGTAGCACCTTTGCTGAATATTAAGTGTTGAGTAGGAGACATAAGCAACACAGCCCAAMAAGAAACCCACCCTAGCACAGAGCACCCTTCTCTGAGACACGAGCACCATATTTTCCTTTCAGCTGGAGAACAATCAGCATGATCAGGACCAGACAAGTACTCTTCCAAAATGAAATTTTTAATAGAAACAGTGTAATTCAAATCACACAGAAGATCTAAACCAAGAAAACGCRTTACAGTGCCTCTCTCTCTGTGATGAATTAGAGGTATCCCCCCAGAACACAAGCACAATAGCGAAAATATTGGAGAGGCTGCTCAGCAGAGCTAGTGAGCTTTCTGAACTTGCTAATATGATTGTATGCTTTCATCTGTCTGAGTCTGCTTATTCATGGGTCACTTGGACAGTTCTTCATGGCACTCAGCTGTAAATAATTTTTAGTGTATTTTACTGCAATATTAAAGAATAATAATCTCAATAACCTTGTAACATTTTAACGACATTTATCTAACAGTCTTGAACACTAACAGCTTCTTTTTTTCTTTACAACTTATAAAAGAGCACTGCTCTTTCAGGTGTTTTATATGCTCAGTTAGATGCCTTGCATCCACTGYTCAGCCTTTTCTTGGGATCCTATAGACAGAACCAAGAGCTCTACAAGCCTTGCTCTGGGTCAGAAGGGCTTTTTTCTCATGTCAGCTGACTAGGTCTACTTTTGGTTTGGTGTAGTCAATCTTTCATAATGAAGGAAATCAGTTTGAATTATTTAACTTCCACTTTACAGCTGTCGCCAATGTTGTGATCACACCAGCATCAGAAAACTCCTGTTCAGTGTCTTCTGGACAGTGCATTTCACAAACAGGAACCTGGGTTACACAGGATAGGTAATGCATTCTGAGGTTACAAATACWGTAAACCTGGTGACTACTATGAGACATGGATAAAATATGGGAAGAGGGAATGGAGCTTGCTACTAACCAGCTAAACAGATGTGGTGAAATCACAATTTGGTCAGCTTGGTTTCTTTATTAGAAAAACAGCAACAGGAGAGGGTGTGATTATCAAAGGTGTAAGGTATATGCATCAAACTTCCATTAACACTTAGTTTTTTTGTTCCCAGTTCTTGCCTGAGTTTAGAGAAAACTGTTCGATATCTGTACAATATTTTGAAAGTGAAAAGTGTCATTCAAATACCAAGTACTGCTGTCTTCTTGGTGAAAGCCTCATGCTTATAGAAAATAAAGAAACTATCCTGAGAAGYGAAGCAGGATGTGTAAGCATTTAGAAGAAGCTGGTTATTGCAAATATTTAAGAATATGTGAGGCTTGCATCCCTGACAGTATTCCAGATTTCAGAAGTGATTATTACACTAGACTAACCCCAGCAGCAATTTGGACAGAACCTAACAGGTTTTATTTTTGTGCTTGGGTGCTTCTTAATCATTTTTAGGAAGCCACATCAGCGTAAAACATGAGGCAAGCATTTCACAACAGCATTCAAATCACTGCTCAAAAATTGTTTGAAATTAAAAAACTGACTTTACCAAGCTGAAATTTACAGCCCAACATGCAGTGAGGTGTCTACATGGCATGAAGACAACTAAAATAGAAATATATTTTTTTCTTCCACTTATCATAAATACRTATTCATTACTTGAGGCATTTCCAAAAGCTAAGTTGCCTTGTGTAGTGAATTTCTATTCTTAATGACACCTATTTATGTAGCTGGAGGAATAATTGTTTGACATAAAAAATGTATTAACTGTACCAAAATAGAAAATCAATTCATTCAGCAATCCCATATATTACAACCTATTGACAGCCATGATGTCTACRTTGTTACTGGAATTTGTAAGATGAAACATAGGATATGGAAAGAGTAAATGATCTTTGCTAAGCCCTTAGCAGAAAAGGGAGTTTAACAGAGAAACCTCTTAGCCTCCTCAGCTAATGCTGTAAACACCATTGTTAGTAGGCTTCATAATCTTCCTGACAAAGCAAGGGATATTACTACATTTACAACACAGGAATATATTTTATGGAATGTTTATGTATGTTCAGTGAAAAACACCCAAATCTTCCACTCCCGTATTAATGACCAGTAATTTGATGCAGCTCAGGTGCTCCATGGCAGCTTTATTTGCATCTGAAATTTCTTTCTTCTTCCTCTGGCACAGATGGGAGTTTGCACATAAATTTRCAGACTGCTCTTTGCTTTTCACTTGATTATGAAACGACAACAACATTTAGCAAGAGAGATCTTCAGCTGCTGTAAATAGTGCTAACTCTCCTGTGATCTGCCAGCATATCTGCATATGCACCACTTAGGGATATTTCTCTCTCCTCTGAAAATTTCTTGAGCAGAGATTCTCATGTTTTATACCATCATCCTAAGGGAGATATATGTTATTCTCCTTATTCACTACAATTACCCTACACACTGCCCTACTGTTTTTTTACAGATGAGGAAATCCAACGCACAGAGGTTTAATCATTTGCCTGGATTAGGCAGTAATGCAGCATCACAGTCAGAATCAGACCCCAAGCTTCATAGCTGTCTTTTCTGCACTCAGTAATAAATGTATTTCCACCCACTTGCAGGCTCAGCTTGAAGAAAAAATTAGAAGAAGATGAAAGAAACGCTAATGCAATCCATTGCTATAGCTACAACAGAGAGCACAGAAGCTCTCTGATAGAAGCAGCCATTGCAAGGCAATTAAGATACTATTAAAAGGGTTAATTTTCACATACTGGCAAGTCAATAAAGACTTTTAACTTCTCCTCCCAGCTTTGTTTCCTTCTGGAGCAGCTGAACTGGTAAATCTACATATCCTCTATGTGTAGAGCATACAGAAAAGGTTTCTCTCTCCTTGGGAGGTYTGGGAAGCTCTGAGGTGCTGCTTTGCTGAGACTGAAGGATGYTGGAGCAGCCCCTGTGCACAACGATGTTTCTGTCATATATTGTCACCTCCACTGAAAGAGTGGGAGGGGGGACTGTGGGGAAGAACAGCTTTTATCAGGGGTATACTACAACAGTGTAGTTTTAACAAAAAAACACCTGAATGTTTGACCTGTTACTCAYAGATACCATGAGTCCTGCTTTTTCCTTTTCCTTTACTTTCAATTTTCCTCCTTTTATTTTCTTTTTTGCTTTCTTCTATATTTTTTTCCCTATCTCAATTATATTGTGACTGTTCATGAAGCCAGTCCCCTCGACCTTATCAGGCTGAGAGGGTACAGTGTTAGCTGCTCATGTTACCAGAATCAGTCATGYCAGGACAGCAGCGTGGTTGCCACGTTCCCTTTGGGAGTCACCACTGGTCAGGGACCACTACAGCAGCAGTTTGGATGCACCTAAGGTGAAGTGCTGTGTACAGCTGTGGGACCCCAGCAGAAGGATGTGGACCTGCTGSAGTGAATCCARAGGAAGCYACAAAGATAATCCTAGGTCTGGAACACCTCGCTGTGGACCCACACTGAGAGAATTGTGGTTGTTGAGCCTGGAGAAGAGAAGGCTCTGAGGAGACTTTATCATGATCTTCCAGTACCTAAGGAACTACAAGAAGACTGGAGAGGGACTTTTTACAAGGGCATGTAGTAATAGGACAAGGAGAAATGGCTTTAAATTAGTAAGAGGGTAGGTTTAGGCACTGYGCCACAGGGCATGCTCCCAGTCAATGTGTGGTTTAGGATGTCAGCTTAGCTGCTCTGCAGGCACCTCCGCTACAGCAAATCCCATTGCACATTTGCATCCAAGCCTTTTCCATTTGCTATCATATTATTTCTTTACTTCATTCAGCAATTCCTTCATTCAGTCCAAGTAATTCCTTATGSTTTTCCCCCTAGTGGGAATTTGGCAGAGAGTTATGCCACAGACCTCAATGAAAAAAGGACTGGAGACAGAAACATTAGTTCTGGAAAAATGTCACAAAGAAGAGGGATTTATTTTCTTTATGGTGTTTACATCAGGAAARAGGACTGCCATTTGTCCTTGGGGAACATTTGCTCATTTTGGAGATCCAACCGTGATGTTAAATGTCAGCTCTTATGAGCCAATCTCTATGTTGCTGATGGGTTTTTCTTAGTTTTTAGAAAGTGCTCATATTCTATGCAGGAAACGGGTTCTGCAAAATTTGTGCTGAAAAATTTAAGTCAACATTTCCAGAAGCATCAAAGCAGTATGTTGCACTTCCATGGTCAGCATACAATGTACTATTGTAGAGGCAAAATATCTCACAGTGAGCAAGGACTGACACTTTGATCTTTCAGTTGTGGACATGGGCAAAACTCATATTACTGTCGGGTTTGCCTGGCTTTAACCCCTTCCAGTAGAATTTGTAAGGTGGCTTGAGAAAGTGAAGTTCCTTCATGCTTTCTCTGGTGCTGGCACAAGGGGAATTCCTTCCAACGWACACACTTCTTGTTTCTTTGGCCTTTTACAGGGCGTAAAAGAGCCAAATAGAATTCCCCTTCTGCTTGCAAACACCTGAAAYGAGGAACAAGCTGTGAGCATATGCTTACCTTACCATAATTTATTGACCAGGAAAATCTGTCTGCCAGTTTCATCCATGATGATCACAGAAGCTTTACAATACAYCTGCAATGGACTCCATGGAGTCTAGATCCTCAACTTCATGGTTTACTTTAAAACAGGGAGACTCTCTTGGCAAGAACACTTATTAGATTTAGCCTTTGACAAACACCAGAGGAGATCTGTAGTTGATTTTGGAAGGCTTCTTCAGTACCCTTGAATTTGTGTGTGAAATTTCACAGAGAAACCCCAAACCTGTGCATGGAGATTTAAATTTCACAGCAAATTCAAAACTTAGGTTTGTACTTTGCTGTTTCTTCTAAAGAAATGGGATAACTTTTGATTGATCTTGACCTGGCCTGTGCATTATGCATCAAAATGATATGAAATTTGTCTTATTCTTGGGTTTGATTCTTTTCCTCCCCATACAGACTAAGTGAAGCTGCTGCTTGAATGCATCTCTGGTTTCTTTCTGAGGCAGTTTCTCAGCACAGACTTCTGTGTTGTGACATTTAAGATTATCCATAGCTAGAAAGGAAATGCGACTGGATGTCAAATCAGGGATACTTTAAACTACTGGGTAATTCACCTGAAATTGCAACCTGTGGGTTGCATGGATTGGCACAGGAGACAAAAAGCCATTCTTATAGTAACTTACTTGCTGTCTGAGAATATTAWTTTAGGGATTTTTTCTCCCCCAGGGAAAAAGAAAACAAAATTAAAAAAAATAAAACATAAATAAAATAAAAGTAGGTGTTTCTTTCAAAGACAATGAAACTGAAAGGGAAAATGATGACTCTGTTAGCACAGCCTGTAGCCACTCCCATACCTCCCTGCACCCAAATGTGTCTTCCTACTACTGCAGAATACACTGCAAAAAAGCACTGGATTTAGGAATCTTTCAGTATTTGATCTACAGTAGTTCTAACTATTACAATAGAACTCAAGGATCTGCTTTGGGGACTTTTTTTTTTCTTTTTAGGCAGTTGCCTCAGATACACTGTAGCTTGCAATTGTTTTCTCTTAGACCTAATCATGACCCAAATCTGTTAGCAGCTTTTAAAATTCCATTGTGGCCAGGCTGCCCACGGAATTCATTGTGCTTCCACTGGTTTACAATCAAAAGGAAATTTTCAGCACACAGAGGAACCCCACTGGTCACATAATTATTACTACCAGCCGGATATATGATGCTTTCTGTTTTTTTGGACAAGGATATTAGACATTTGAAGAATTTAAGTAAGAGAAAGCCTTCCTAAGGAAAAATGATCCACATTTATGATTTGTACAATTTGAACATGATGGTGACAAAAAGAGTTGTAAGTGACAGACTAAGCACAAACATCCCACCAGTCAAAATTCAGACAATTATGCTAGCAAAATGGATTTTCTTTTCTTTTCTCTCCAGAAATCAACTTTGGAGCCTTGTCAGTTGGAATAGTCTTACTTCTGTTGTAAGAGTTGAGGAACTCTACAGACTTTCCTAGCACAGAGGTGCTCATAACACTATGAATCATAATGTAATAATCTGTTCACATCATAATACATTTGTTTATACGTGCCAGCATTAAGAAACTACTATTGGAAAAAAAGATYGTGCTATGAAAAAGTAAAGACAAGCAAAACTTGGAGAAAGTATTAATGAGACAGAACACTGGATGCTCTGAGGAGAGAGGGCATAATGTCAAGATATTTGTTTGCAACAGCTCTTTATCAGTAATGGTTTCTGCTTGGCCTTGAATGCTGTCCTTTGACAGTGAAAGAGTCAGAATTTGGATTTTCATTGTTATTCTGTCAACTGAGTAGATTCTGCTAAAATAGTGAGAAGCCCAATGCACACAGGAGCTATGATGTGAAAAATGACTGAGAATTATTATGGAAATTAATTATTCTGCCTAATGTGGAGAAATGTACTAAATYCATAAACTCTGCTGGATGCAGCTCCTGGAGAAATCATGAAAACCTTTTGTCTCTAGGTTAAAACTTGAGGAACTCATTAAGAGTTTACTCAATCAGTCAGAGGTTGCCTGTATAGAGTGTTTTCTTTGGGTTTCAGCACAGACTTCAGCTGGAAGCAATGCAATTAATTTCTGCATTTGACTTTGTCTCTTTTAAAGGGTGACTTTTGAAGAAGAGCAATTTTGGAAAAATCCAAATGCAATTGAAGTCCACAGATGGATTTTTATGGTACAAAGGTCAGGTGTCACTACATAACCTCTGCTTCATGAGGCCAAACATGAAATCTCTAAAGATGCCAGATTTACAAGGTGGAGCTCTACAAAAATCAATGCCACAGGCCTGACCTGAACTTGACTAAAATCTTCTAAACTGTAATGGAAACAAGAGAGGAAGTTTGCATGGAAGGACAACAGCTGTGGGAAGAGATGTTCTACTTGGTCAACAAATTCTGTGGATTCCTTGAACTCTCATCTGTCAACACTTATCACAAAGAGGTTTATCCTGTAAAATTTCATTCTGTGATTCGGTTGAATGTTTGCCAGTAGATGATATCTTCTCTAAACCTCCATCTTCTTGAGTCAAATGAACAATTCAACACCAGTTTTCACTAGTGTCTGCTCCTCGCAGAAAAAAAAAGCTTGAAAATAAGATGCCAAAATATTCAAAAGCAGAAGCAAACAAACAAAAAAAAAATTAAGTAATAGTCATTCGTGTCACCTCATAAGTGTCAAAACAATGTGGCTGTTACTACTTAATGGTCAGATTTGGTGGTTTTGTTACAAATCTGGTTGTCAATTTTCTTTAGAAATGTATTTTGAATATGAGTGCTGATCAACCACTATTACCCAAAATATTTAACAGCAACAACATCTATTTTAATATTTTTGAAACAAAGCTGCAAGGGGATGATGACAAAATTCTTAGCTTCTCTCCGTTAAACAAAAAATTAGGCCCACACTGCAATGAACTCCTTCATTGCAGCTCCTCATTCACTCCATTGCATTATCCACACCTTCCTTCCTGGGAGCCCTGGCTCATATGTGCTCAAAAGCAGGATTAAAGTAGCATCAGAAGTTCCTGTGTCCCATTTTTAAAGGTAAATTAAGCACATCTGAGATGAGGTTTTGTGGACTTTCAATGAAGATTAGACTTTGAATTGCTAAGTTGCTTTGAGAACACTACCCTAAGCAGCTTTAAGATTGACASAATTTGCCTTAAGCTGCTCTGAAGCTGACAAGATGAAGGTCTGGTGCAGTAACTGAAGTGCTTTGATTTCTTGCTCCTGGATGGTGCTAGGAGCTAAGAGAAGCCAGGAACTAGGATAAGTTCCATGAATGAAGCTCAGATTTTTGATAATGTTGTTTCTAATTATACTCCTCATTCTGTGTGTAATTCCTGACTTAAGCAACTGAACTGGAACCTTTCCTTTCCCTRTCTTCATTTGAAATGAGTCTTGTGGCAATAAAAAGCCTAAACCCAAATCTTCCAGGAAAMCCAGATTGTTCTTTTCTGTCCCCATGCCATTATAAATTTCTACCTGTTTACCCTTTTACCATGTYTTAAGTTTACCCTGATTTGAAGACATTCCTCTGTCCTGAAGGAAAAAACCCCCAAACCATGAACCCTTACTCTTACTTAGTAATTAACTTTAAATGGGAAATATRTATTAAAAAGGTATGTCCTTAAGTTTAGGCAAAGTGAAGCTATCAGTCCCTTGAGTCAGGCTCCCAAACTAAATTTTGTTTAGCAATTGAGTAATCTGACCAATTTCAAGCAGATTACATGTACTTAGATCCAACTGTGCCATGACACATTGTATGTAGTAGAAAATAATTCACAGGTGCAGCTGCTTTTCTAATATTGCTCCTAGGTAATTTCTATGAATTTATTTTAAAGAAATTAACTGCACATTTGTGGATGAAAAACTCAGTTTGAAACCTCATAAACCACTACCATTTTCTGAGTCAAATGATTGTGGCTAGCCAGTTAATGTTAGATATGTGTGTGCAGAAAATACAAGACTGAGGCAAAAATGGCAAAAACAACAGTTTATGTCTCTGACAGCTACAAATGTACAGTAACTCCTTCATGGCTTATAGGTTATGCTGGCATCTTCCCTCTGTTTTTTAAAGACATTGAATAATGCTCCCTACAAGAAGATTTTGTAGCTGGGAAAATTGTAGAAGAGATCAGTTTAACAAACATGACTTTGTGTGTCATGTTCACCATGGGCTGATCCAAAAATTTCCTCATACTATTTGCTTGCTGGCCTTGCTGAAATTATKTGATGAGGCCTCCTTGATGAGAGATGGTCAATGTCAGTGTTTAAAAAAACCTTTGTACAATGCCGTTATACAACACACTTAAATTTGTGTTCAGCCCTGAATTGGTCAGGTTTTTTGAGTGGATGATCCTTGTAGGTCCTTTCCAACTGAAATATTCTCTTCCCTTCACCCTTTAGGGGTTCCACTTCAGGGGAAGAAAAGCCTCCAAACGAAGAACAAACCTTCTCCTTAACAAGGAAGATGGATGAGGTCAACTCTTGTWGGAAGGAGGAGAAAATCCCACTCTTCCAAGAGAGAAATCCATAGGACACATGACAAGAACATCTCTGAAAAACCAATCCTTGATAAAACAGACCATGTAGGAATAAGGAACTGCATTGGACCACATTTACATTTGCACTATTCAGGGATCAGTTCATCACTAGCAAAGCTGCTCTGATGTGGGAGAGGACAGAATCTCACCAGGGGGATGGTGGCCTTGGTGCAGGCAGTGCAGAGGTTCTGAAAGTCTGGGAGATACTATAAACTCACCTGGAAAAGATCCTGAGCAACTTGAAATAATTTTAAAGCTGACCATGTTTTGAGAGGGGGGTTGGACATGCAGCATCAAAATGATCTCATTCAAACTAAATTACCTATGATCATATCTACTCAGGAGGACTAAAGTATAAAATACGTTCAGACACAGGTGTTTAGATCTTATTTATCACTTCTGGGCATATCAAGAATTTTTAATATATATTCAGTATAAAATGACAGACTTTGGTGTCTGAGAGCATTTTCTGTAGTGGATAAAAATATYCCACTTTGCTTAAAAGTGCCTTGATGAAGGTAGCTGAGGATGGTACAGGGATAGTACCTTGGGGATGGTACAGGGAKGCTCAAGCTGTGTACAATCTCAGGTGTTGCTTTTCAGAATCATGCAGCAACACTGAAGAAATCCCGAATCACTTGAAAGGGATTTTGGAATCMCAGTGTATTTGATGGCTGAGCCATCCTTAGGCAGTGTAGGCACTCCTGGTATAGCCGTGGGATTACAGCAGAGAGGGCTTTCTTTTGTTCATATTTTGGGAAGACCAATTAGGTGCAATGCAGATATTCTTAGCGAAATCTAAACTCCCTGGAGAGTAATGGAGAGAGCTAAGAACCCATGGGAAAGGAATAATTCTGAGCATTTACATTAGATGAGAAAAATGGGCTGACACAGATGGTGTGAGTMTTTCTCTGAATCAGTGTCCAGTTTCCCTAATGGTAAAATAAGAATACGTTAGGGTAATATTTTACCCTAATGGTAAAATAAAATAAGAGGGGATTGTGAAGTGCTCAGAGAATGTGGTAAAGTGGCCATATCGATGGCTGTGATGGGTAAATTGAACATAAAGAGTGAAATGTTTTTGATTTCAATAGAAGCATCTATTGAAGCTACACATTTTGTCAGGAAAGCCTGAAGTATAAATTACACTGTCATTTAGCATTTGCTTATAGAAAAACCRTGCCATTAAAATGAATTGAGTCTTACAGAATGACAGAATAGGGACCGAAAAGAAGTTCTTTTTTTTCATTATTCTGACATGCCAGGGAATTGTGGAAAAACAAACAAGCAAGAAAGTGAACAAACAAACGTCTGTGACTGAAGAGATGTTTTTCTTTCACTTGATGTGTWCAAGATTGTTTGAAATATTCATCAACAAGTTTTTTTGCCTGGAYCAATTCTTAGAATTTTTAATATTTCATAGCCTCATTTACAAGATGTAGGAACTTCATATTTTTTCACTGAAAACATGGAAACAGCGATGCAATTTAGTGGGTGATTTATTTAGGGGCTGAGAAAGGTTGCTGTCTTTGAAGAAGGCTGTGGTGAACAGCGGGGAGAGGATCAGACCATATGTGCCCTGTTCCTATATGTTCCCTAAACATCTGCTGCTAACCAGAGCCACAGAAAGGACACTTGTCACAGGAAGGACACTCRGCTAGATGCACCTTTCTTCTGAGCCACGGTACTTGCAAGACAGAATTAATGGCACTTTTATAGAGCAGAATAGATACAGAAGGTGAGAAACTGAAATTGTCTGCATGAGTTGCATTAGTGCTGACAGGTGAAAGGCTCAATGTTTAARGAAAAAACAAATAAAGCAATCCAGATAGAAAAAAAAATCAAGCACTAGAAATAGCTGTGGGTGACAAATTATGAAAATGTGGCTTAAGGAGAATCAGGCTGAACCTTCAGTATGCTGACAGTTTTCCCTGCCTGTAGGTGATGACTCTCACCCATCAGTCAGCTGGGGGAGAGTGATTCCCAGCATCAAGGATGTTGCCCAGACAACCCACAGACTGACAGACATCTCAGGGAGCCAGGGACACTCATAGAGGTCAGGGAGGGACAATTACTGTAGGGCTTCCATGTATGTGTCAATGTTATATCAAATCAATGTTGACCCTTGTGTCCCTCTATCAAGGGCTGTGTGTGATGAAGAATTAATATTCCTTCAGCAACATGAAAGCTGCTATAGCACACAGAGATGGATTGGACTAAACAGAAATAGTGTAAATAGGAGTTTCAAACCCCTTTTGAAATGGATCTGCTTTAACTCTATAGATTGACCTAAGCACTTGGTTCACAAGTGTGTAGTCTTGAAATCATTTTAATACATAAACATCCAAACATTTTTCCTATGTTCAGCTCAACCGCTGACACCTCTGGCCTTATAGGATCAATTTCCATTTGGTTGTTCAACACATCATCCAACTAGAGGCGCAAATGCCATATTTTCGATGGTTTTCCTTCTGTCTCTGTCCAATTAACATAGTATTTCCCATCAAACACTATCTAAAGAAATACCTATTTCTCCAGGAAAGTCAGAAATGTTTATTTTCCACAGCTATGATGTACCCCTACAGYTCTGTCAGCAAGCTCTGTAAAGTGAACCAAGTTAGTGGAAATCCTCTACACAGAGTGATTTTGTATTGCAATGCACAACTTCCTTTTTTTTTTTTTTTTTAATATAAATAAGTTAGTACAAGAAACATTCTGATGAAAGAAATATGAATGTAAAAAAACCTTAAAAATAGACTGTATGGAACTTGATTTATCTTCAAAGGTGCCTTATGATCTCAAAAATCTGTATCTTAAAATCATTTTTTTGAACTTAAGACCAAGAGCTTCTCTTCTTTTAAAGGATAGATTTAGGCACTATCTTCTTTACCAGAAAGGCCTTTACTAAGCAAAGCCTCATCAAAGTATTGGACTGCCTCTGAGGGAAAATTAAAAAAATTCTTCCCAGTGGCAGGAATGATTTTGAAAATCTTTGTCTGTCCTGCAGCTGTAGCAATAATTTACTGCCACTAATGTACCAGTGCCACTGCAGTACTRGTCTTCTGGCAGGTAGGTTGAGATTTGTAATTTTCTTGCTTTGTTTTTATGAGTTTGTACAAATGTTCCTCCCTTTTTCTCCAGGCTGAAGGATCTCCTGCCTGCTGCAGTGGGGATGTCTGTGCTTTCAGTGATCTCCAGCATGAGTCTGTGCCCCAGGGTCACTGAGATGTGCTGGCCTTATGACATCACTGTCAGTATCTTCGGTGAATTCTTCCACCTCCTCAAACGCTGGTTGGCAGCTTCTGTACAACCAGCCTGAAGGAAGGGCTAGAGCAGGAGGTGTGCATGGAAAAAGGGCTGGCAGCAACGAGAACCTTCCAGCCCTGAATCAKGGAGACCAGCAGCAGTCAGAGCACCAGACACATCTCTCCTTAGCTTTTTTGATTGGCTGCTGTGGGTATCCCAATCACAGTGTACTTGCTGCTGTGAATCCAGCCCCTGGCACCAAACTCATCTCCTGCCTTCAAGCCAATACCTTTCAGTCAATGAGATCTCTCCTTGGGAGCTCGGTGCTCAAAGCTGGAGACACTTTTGAGGAACTGCTAACCTGAGTGTTTCATTACTCAGCATCCTTTACCAAGTGMCTGCCTCTCTGGGACCCTTCCTCGTCTTTACAAAGCAAGGATAGACAGCATTTCCCAGCCATGAAGGAGAATCGTGAGGATAACTACAGAAAGGATTGTGCAGCATTCAGAAACTAAATACCAATTACACAGGGCATTGGGGTGTAATAAGAGAGCTGAGGAGAGAAAAGGCCAYGCCAATAAAGCTAAATGAATTATTTACAATCAACTACAGAATGTGTTTAAGGATGAACCCAGAGAAGAGCCTTTCAGACCTGTCAAATCAATAGAACCATCTGCACTTGATGTGTCAGTAGACAAAGTTTAATAACAAATCAATAAAATGAATAGTAATAAATYACCAGGATGAGATGAATGAYTCAAGCATGTGGAAMTGGAAAATACTGAACYAGTATTTTAAAGGGAGACAACAAATAAATTAAATCTAACTTGTGGAACAGGTAGATCTACTTTACTTCCTTCAGAACATTAAATTACATTAAATTAATGGACCAGAAATATCACCAGGATTTCTGGAAAACTTACAATGGACTTCCTCAACAAAAAATCATAAAATGAAAAAAGAAAAAAAAAAGGTGGGTCTATGAGTGAAGGATTAGTAAATGTTCAAAGGATACGACAAAAAGGGTTAATAAAGAAGGTTTTATTTTTCACGACAGATTAAATCCTGTAAGTGATCTAGAAAAGGTAATGAAAAATGAGGCAATAATATTTACTAGAAACATTGAAGTATCAAGAGTAGAAAAGCCAAAGATTGACTCAGAAGACTTCCAAAAGAATTATGTCCAGTGACTGTATGATAAAACACTTGATGATACACCTGGCAATGTGCACTTTCAGCCCAGAATGACAACCATGTCCTGGGCTGTCACAAGAAGTGTGACCAGAAAGTTGAGGGAGGGGATTCTGCCCCTCTGCTCTCATGAGACCCCACCTGGAGTGCTGCATCCATCTCTGGGGCCCCCAGCACAAGAAGGACAAAGATCTGTTGCACTGAAACCAGAGGGAGTCATGAAGATGATGAGAGGGCTGGAGCACCTCTCCTGTGAGGACAGGCTGTGACAGCTGTGCTTGTCCAGCCTGGAGAAGAGAAGGCTTCAGGGAGTTGTCATCGTGCCTTGCAATACTTGAAAGGGGCTTTAAGAGAGATGTGACAGACTGTTTAGCAGGCCCTGCTGTTTAGCAGGGGTAATGGTTTTGATCAGAAAAGTGGGCAGGGTTAGATTGGAAGAATTTTTTTATGGTGAAGATGGTGAGGTGCTGGAACAGTACAGGCTGCGTGTGGSTTGGAGTAACCTGGTGGAGTGGAAGGTGCCCTTGTCCATGTCAGGGTGTTGGAACTAGATGATCTTTTGGTTCCCTTCCAATTCACACTATCCTATGATTCTATGGAATTCAGTGTGAATAAATGCAAAGAGAAGCATGGGGAATATCAGTCCTTAGTAATTCTACGTACTGATATACACTAGGTAAGCAAATACTCCCCAGRGAAGAAGTGCTGGAGACTTTCACTGTTTTTCTATGAAAATGTGAATTCAATGCTTGGCATTAGTGAAAAAGGCAAATTTGTACATGCAGTTAAAAGAAATTAATAAAGAACCCAAGATAAATACTTGTTATTATACCATGATACAGACRCCCACACACCTCTACAGACAGTCGTGATCCTTTCAAACCAAAGAAGACCTGGAAAATGCAAAGAAGGAACAGAAAGGGCAAAAAGGGCAAGTCTGTTCCTTTTCCCACAGGAACAGAATATAGATACTGTCTCCTCAGCTTTAAAACAGTTGACCAAGAAAATGGTATGACAAAATTAATGAAATTAAAAATTTCCAGAAAAGGGGGAATAGGGGACACCTGTTCACAAGAATCAGAGGCAAGAGTAATTTAGCCACTAACAGATAACATACAATTTGCAATTAAGAAGTGGGTGTTTTGGAAATTTGGAAATGGAAAAACTCTGAAAATTTTGTTGGGTCTATAAAAGTGTTCCTTGGAAGAGAAAGATCCACCAAGAGCTATTTCAATAGTCACAGAAGATCTGCTATCAGATACTATTTGAAAAGAACAACAGGTGGGAAGATGGACCTTTGGTCCGCCTAAGTTTGGTGGTCATGTTCACTTTCACACRTTCACCCTGCAGCACCAGGGTTGGCTTTGAGCTGTGTATCTTGAAATAGTTGTCTTTTGGCTTTTGACAGCCTGCATGAAAGACAAATTTTACATTTATATCCTGCCATATTTGTTGAACCCAGCTAAGAAATTCAAGCTGAAACCACATTTGTACAAATGTGATACAGCTGCCCGTAGACAGCTGGGATCCACTCCTAGGGACAATAATTTCCCTCAAGCTCTGCAAGTTGTTGTCTATATATCTGTTTTTTTCACCTAGTTGTTCCTTCAGAGAAAGCTTACAAATATGAAAAATGCTAATTGAGAGGTAGATACGACTATTTTTATGTTATTATCAAAATACTTTCATGCAATGTCATTCCCTTTTTCTTGCCTCTGATGTTTAGGTTTAAAGGTGTGCTTAATTTTTATCTGAAAATCTTAGTGTGGTTAAGAATTTTAAATCAAAGCCATTTAAATAATTTTATTGAATATTATTTTGAGTAAACTTTTCGGTTTCTACTATCAAATAATGTTGCATGATTAGCAATCTCATCTAGCTGAAGATGTCCCTGTTCACTGCAGGGGGATTGAATTGGATGACCTCTAAAAATCCCTTCCAAMCCAAGCTATTCTGTGGTTCTGTGATTACACTGAATAAAAAGAATGGAAACATACCAAAGATTTAAGAGCACTGAATATTCCTGAAAAGGCAAATGTTACTGAATACTGCAGTGTTTCAATGCAAAACTAAATTTTGCTTGTTTGTTACAGAATTTTACTGGTACAAGACTTAGTGCTTACAATAATTAAAACAACCTACCTAAATATGGCTCAGTTTACAAGATTGTGGATGTATGYACATCTTTCTAATATAGCATAGTAATATCAGGATTTTAACCAAATATATAAATATATCTAACATCCTCATACAGTACCTTATTGCTTTCTGCAGTTAATCCAAGTAATCTTCATTTTTAGAATAATTCTCCCACTACAAAACTAGGTCCCTTTGCCTTTGGGTAGAGATATGAGCAGCAGGGATATTTCGGAAACTGTTTTCCAAACCTTAGTAAAAATGTTTCTTTTCTAGGGAAAATAAAGTATTATAATTGGATGTTAATAAATGCTGCAGCAACAACATCTGAAGAAATGTTTTAAGGAATATTTTCCTCTGCTTACACTTCATTATAAACTAAGTAAGAGAAATATCATTATAATGTTCATGCAAAAATTTACTTGGAGGAAAAAGATGCCATGTATGCCCTGAAGATATCTTTGTTCTTGTCCCTCTATAAATGATTGACAGGGTAAAAAATGAAGTAATTAACTTCGAGCTGACAGAAAACAGTAACATGGGTCTGTAATGATGGCACCCATGAGTGGCATAGTGTCCTACTTATCTGCATTTTAAAGCAACAGCTGCTGGGTCTTTTGCAATGTCTGCAGAATTTTAAARAGAAGCAAGATTAGAAACAACAGTACATCTTTACTATAAATGTCACAAAACTGATCCTCACAAGATAGAGATTGAACAGAATGTGTTGGACATATGTGAAATAATTACACTGGAGGGAAAAAAGCAGCTCTTATAACTCTTGACATCTAAGTAAAAATAACCTGACGTTTCTGAACCAACATAACTCACATGTATGGTTTCACTGTCTACCAAWTTTCCTCTAGACCAAGACAGTTGTCTTGAAGATCTTCTTGAATCAGGAMATTTTGTAAAAGAAGTTAATTATAAAATGGTGCAGATGCCTCATTGCTAGACTGCATTTGCACAGTTCTATATAGAGGGCTCAGTATTGCCAGCCAGTTTACAGCCTCCGTGTCCAAAGTTAATGCTCTCGTGCACACACCATCCACACAGCTGAGCACTCAACTCAGGGCTGCTTTGAGCCCCTGTCCCAGCCTGGGGYCCTGAGGAATGATCACTTGATGACTGTGCTGTTCTTTCTCTGAAAAGTGGCTGAAGTAATGGATAGAGAACATTGTAGCCTCACAAACCACATTTTACATCATGACAGCAGAATAGTGCTGTGTGTCCTAAACAAGTGGGATGAGGGTGTTGGGGCATCTCCTGGAACAAAAGTCTGCGAGATTGTGCCACAAAAATGGATCCAGACTGATCCACAGAAATCTCCAGAGAGAATTGTCCTAAAACCAAGTTATCCACATCTGGCCTCCAARGGAACCAGATAGTTTGCTCCAAAAGAGAGCTTGGGATTAAATGAGCGGTGCAGTAAGAGCAATCAAGGCCCTGGGTGCAAAGTGGCCTGCAACATTACCTGGATTATACAGCCATACCCAAAGAATTGTGATACTGAAACATATTTTTAGAAATAATCTAATTTTGTTGGTGAGGTAAAGCTATTTCTGACATATTATATTGCAGCAGGTGGAAATCCTGCTTTGGAGTGAAATCAATTCATTCATGGGAATGTGGCTCACAAATTAATAATGATACTTKCTTTGCTAATTATTGATATTATCTTTGAAATGGCCTCCTAGCTTAAGGGCTTCTTTGAAAGAAAATGGCAGCTCCTGGAGCTCTACAGCAATGTGAAATTCTGGGTTGGCATGTTATTTATTTCAGCTGTAGYTATGACAGTGATTGTAGTTGCCTTCGACCTTCTTGATGGTCGGTATTCAAAAAGCTTCAGATGATCCTGAAAATCAGGACCATGTCTAATCTCACCTCTTTGATAGTCACTTGGAGTACAGCAAGGCAAAGGGTATTGAATAATCTGTGATAAAACTTACTGGAGACTGATAGGTTGCTCAAAGCTGAAAATAAGATTCAGACTGATCATTTTTTAATGCCTAAAATGAACATAGATGGATTTTAAGCATCRCAGCTCTACTGCAAAATTCAGTTTCTATTCCCTTCAGTGGACCTAGTATTTTAGACTATATTTGCTCTCACAAATTTGTGAGCAGCTGGATGTCTCTCTCTCTTACTTAAACATTTATGGAATTCACCTTTAATGCAGGGAAACATCCAGACTGCATTTAACCCTATTTTATATATTTAAATCTTACTGTGCTTTCAATATGCCTAACAAACATATACAAAAGTGAATGCAGAAAGACCACAACGGGAAAGACMCCTCCTGTTCAAAAACACAGTTAAGATATTTACCTTTTCCTAGTACTCTAGTGGTTAGACACTTATTCGAGTGTGAGAAATTCAAGATTTTGCCAAGGCATTGATTGAGGAAGTGGGAGAAATAAATGCAGTTTCCTTAGCATTCCTTAAATGCAGAATCCTTAGGGGATTCAAAGCTAGAACTTCCTTGTCTTCATAAMGTGTTCTCACCACCAGGTAGCCATTTTGGAAAGGGTATTTTTCACCTCTTCTCTTGAAAAAGCACAGTGACTGAAGGGTCAGGATGGTGAAAGTTTGGGAGAAGGAAGTTGGTGGTGACCTCTAGGCTGGAGTCTAAAGAATGCAGTGAATGGGCCGTCCTGATTCTGGGTTGGCTTTGACTGAAAGAGCAAAAATGCCGGGAAAAGGGATATGCCCCTGACAAATTGTTTTGCAAAAAGCGAGGAACATCACCATCACCACCATTTCTTCCCCTCACATTTTAAACAAMATTGCTGCTCAATAAAGTGCAATTTAGGTCTCAAATTTCTGAATTCATATCTAATACAGAGACTGAAGCCAGGCTTACATCAAGAGTGAGAATTCAGATATATTCTGTTTTTTCTACAAACTAAATTCAGGGCATCACGTTTGAACTCAGCCAATCCCTAAGGTGTTGCTGTGCTCTGTAAGGGAACTCCATTAAGAATGCATTTGGCCAAACTCCTTGCTTAGCACAGCAAAACTGAATTCCTTAGTCAACACTTCCATTTACTGTACATGGAATTTATGTAACYAAGGCACCTTGGATCACCCTCTACGGACCATGTTGGGATGCCAAAGCTGGGCTCCTGTAGCTCGAAGTTGAGTGCCCTTCTCTCAGCTCTACAGGCAATATTTGAGTTGGTTCTGCTCTCTGCCTCTGCATCCTCACCCTGASGATTGCTTCTTCCCACAGCCACCTTGGAAAACGTTTTAGCATTTTAGCAAAGCCAGTTCGTTTCTCCTCCCATCAATCAGCAACARTGTTTTCATGCACACTGCTAAATTCTTTACTGGACCAAGAATTCTCCTTGAGTTGACACTGAAAACTATTCAGTATGGAGAGTGGTGGTCCAAGGTTTGACCTGCTTTGTATTGATTTGGGGGAGAGCAAGAATGTGTCATGTTGCTGAATGGCAACATCAATTCCTTAAACACTGTGCACTGAGATCAATGAAAAGAAATCAATACTTCACTTAAAAATGGTATCATGGAACAAAGTGTCCTACTCTTTCCCTTAAGAGATAAAAAAGAGGTAAAAAACAGTATTTGCTGCACAAATAACACAATAAACCAAATACTGGAAAAGTCCTGAAAAATGCATTACCCTCCTTCACACACTGTCACCAAACGGGATTATCTCAAAGCTCACTTATTTTGCCCCCTGTCATTAAGAGGAGAAGCTCATCCCTGAGTTTTATGAAACAAAACCTAGAGGTTTACCAAATAAAATGAGATTATCTCCTTCCTACAGAGCATAAGGAAAGGGATGAGAATAGGATTTAAAATAAGGTAGGAGTGATGTGACAGCAATGACAAGATTTATTATTACAAAGGTCTGGGAGAGCCTGAAAAAATAAGAACATTAAAACATGAAGACTATCACACTACCATGCCTTGCTGCAATTTAAACATTTCTTCATTTCCAGTTAAGATGAATCTGAAAGAAATGCTGCTGAAACAGCATTATTTATATATTGTATTAGGTGTAGAAATACAYTTTCAAGTAGTTAAAATTAATCTGTTTCATCATCCCACTTAATTCATTATGAAGGGTGAATTGTTGGAGGAGACCAGAAGCAGAAGGCATTCATTATGCTTTAATAATGTTTTAACTGATGTCTTATGAAATTTAAGAAACTGGCCAGATCATTGAATGGATGAGAATGTACTGTGATGCACTTGTTATATCAAAGTGAATTGTGATGTTATTCAACTTAGCAGGAGCCTTATAACACTAAAATCTATCGTTGATAAAGGTGTATTTTTTTCAATTACCATTTATTTGCACATTGATGCAATGACCTGAATGGACTAATCTTTTAGGGATGTGTAATCCCATTCTTTCTGAAAGCAGAAAGAACTGAATCCAAATTAATCCAGAAGAATGCCTTTGAAATGCACAAGTGGACTGCAAGAGTGGAAATGTTTAACAAGGGATGGACTATTATTTCAAAACTCTGCCTGGGGAACAAGTACTGAGCAGAGGCAACTCACTAATTTGCTTCTCACTCACCCCTTTTTCCCCCCAAATAATAGATGTCTGTGACTGCAATCACAGTGAACATCCTCTAGGTTTGTGCATTTTGTCCTGGACAGCCAAAATCCCACACCCTTCACTCTGAGTGCCAGACAGACACAGAAGCATGGCTTTGAAGGGTTGAAAGATGTGAAATGTAATGACTGTAGCTGTGCCACTGAAGTACTAAAGAGCTGAGAAGTGTGACTGATGAGGTCTTAGATAATTGATTACCTAGCAGGTTGCCTGTAGTTCATCAAAGGACTAATGAAAATTTACCCCAGGTACCTGCAGAGCACTGTTGAGAAGCATGTGGAGACCTGGAAACACCCAAATACAACATTAAAGACATGAACAGAGCAAGCACAGAACAGTGATGTTMATTATTTCAGCTCATATGTATATTTCATGTATGTTAACCAACTGGAGCATTAAARAAGGCATGATGGAAACTACCTTGCAGAAGAGGGAAATGGTGGAATCACTGTCCCAGGAACCCTGCAGATGTGGTGCTCAGGGACATGGTTTAGTGGTGGACCTGGCAGTGATGGTTTAATGGTTGGACAGAATGATCTTAGACATCTTTTACAACCTCAGTGATTCCACGATTTGATTTCTAGATTAAATGATTTAAATGGTTTAATGTCTAGAGAACAGATAAAACACGACTGAAGATGCAACTTGAACTTATAAAAATTGTAGCTACTGGGCAAATGCTGCTGTKTGGTGCTCGATCACTGATACATCATGTTATTGCAGTACACGAGTGGATACAGGGACAGCTACACAGAGGAATTTAGAAATGCTGCCTAAGAATGTAAGGGTTGGTTTTGGGAAAGCCAAAGCTTTAAGCACCCTGGTCTCATGGAARGTGTCCCTGCCCATGGTAGGGGGATTGGAACTAGATGGCCTTTAARGTTCCTTCCAACCCAAACTTTTCTATGGTCCTATAAGGCTATCATAATTATTCAATTTGTATTGTAATTTTAAGTTGCAAATGCACAGGAGTTAAACTGTAAATGCTCTCCCTCCAAAAAAACAMAATTTGATAGGCCTTCAGGAAATGTAAAGAATGGCCCTTTCCCACAGAGCATGATTGCTCACCAACCCCAAACTATAAATATCTAATTTTTTATCCTACCAAGGCAAATTACCCATTAATCATCCATTAGGAAAATCTATGTCAGGCAAAATATTGGCAGAGGAAACTCTGGCCTTGCTGGTGGATGACTGCTTTTATCAGTGCAAAATGTTAAGAAATCAGAAAATAAATTCTAAAATGAGCTAGTCATCTCAAATAGAGTTTCAATTATTCTTGTAATTGGGGATGATTMCATTATTCTGTATACACACTAAGA
The DNA here is from genome assembly GCF_030028575.1 of Malurus melanocephalus. NCBI lineage: Eukaryota > Metazoa > Chordata > Aves > Passeriformes > Maluridae > Malurus > Malurus melanocephalus. The sequence goes on from NW_026623266.1 coordinate 330,389, forward strand.
AAAAATAATTCACAGACATACAGAGTCTTTAAGTCCCAGCTGACCATGATTATTTAAAAAGTATTTATATTTTCATACAAGCACTTCTCCAGATCTAATTACACTAAATTACTTCTGTTGGTACTTCATTCTTCCAAGAACAGTCTGCACAGCTGATTTTTTTAAAATGTCCTTTACCCATAAAGTCCTATTACCATGCACACAATGTGATSAGAGGTAAGCAAAACAGGAAAAACATATCCATTGTATCACTTTGAGATATTGCCAAGTTTCTGGTACAAATATCACTCAGAGAGACTCTTACTGAAGTATTTGACCTAAATATCAGCAGGACTACTTTCTAGCAGTACTCTAAGAGAGCACAAATGATGTTTTCCTGAACCTCTCTGTGGGTGTGGCCTTTTTGGCGTGCAATAAAGAAACAATTACAAGAAATATTCCCATTCTTCTGACAGAAAAGACAAAGCTCTTAGAATGCTACAGCGCTGCAGAGAAGTAACAGCACTGAAAATACCACTGTGGTATTTTCACAAAGTGGTATTTACCACCAGTGATTTTACCACTTTATTTTCCTTTGTTCTGCCTATCCTAGGAGAAGTGGTTTGAAGGCCAGATATGTCACGCTTGCAAAGGAGTGGATATAAAGATGCATTTTCAATGGAGGTTTCTTCATGATTTGTGATTCCAGGACCTCAATAATATGTCAGAAGTCAGGGAGAGAGAGACTGAATTATCCTTTTCTTAAACCTGTTGGAGTTTGCTTGCTTATGACACATTATAAGTACAACCAGAGCCTAGGTCATAATAACCTGAGATGGAAGGATTAGAAGTACTCATCTGATCCCATTAGAAAAACACCCATTTTGGCTCCAATAAAAACCTCCCAACCTCTTTTCACACATCAAATTCAGAAATTTCAGACAGAATTTGATGTCAGATTCTTCAGAGTTTGGAGACTTAAAGAGTCTAAGATGACTTATTTAAAATCTATTTATCCCTAATAACTGCAGTCRAGTGTCCTACAATGAACAAACAGCTCTTTGTGGTGCTCCAGCATCACTCCATATCTCTCTGACAATGTAACTGTGCTTCTTTAGGTCCTAAGTCAAGGCAGAATCTGAGCTTCTCAATTCCAGAATGATACCACTTCTGGGAGAMAGAAAGATATGATGGAAAATTCATTGTGTTCTTTAAACAGGCACAGTACTTCTTTTGTAGAAGACATAATTATTACAGAATGTTTAATAAAGAAATTTAGAGTATTKCCAGTATTTCATATACCTATCTGTCTGCTCTTCCAAAAGATAACAAAATTCCATTTTAAATTGATGTCTCCAGTAGCTCTGGGATATATTTAGAACTCAAGACAAGTAGAAAAATGAATGCAAATCTTTTGTGTAACATGCTGGGGTAGCTAGTGCATTTCCATAGATGGAACACTAAAAGTACAACTGCAGCAGCTTAATATTTTACAAAATTTCCAAAAAAAGCAGCACTGAAATCTGAGTATAATTGAAGTGTCCTTTCCTAAAGACTCAAATGGCAACAAAGTAGGGATTTTCCTTTCAGTCATCTTAATGCAAATTAGGAGCTGCTTCATTGAAGTAAGGAAATTATTGCAAGTAAGAAGTTTAGGGAAAGGAAACTTTAATCCTTCTGCACACTGWCCACATTAGAAGGAAATATATTCTTATGTCTGTCCAAGCCTGATGTCTTTAGGATGGCAATACAGAGGAATTAAAATTGAAGTAGCTTTTTTTTTAGTAGAAAATCCATCTATCATAGAAGACTCTCATAGTCTATTGAGAAGAAAACAGCCCCATTTTCTACAGGCTCCAAATTCASCAATGATCCTTGCATTACACTGGATAATTTTCACGTCATTAATTCAGTCAATTTGCCCATTCTTTCATACTTTAAGTGAGAAAAACATCCTGTCTGTTGATTAGTTGTTTTACAATTTTTTTATCCAGACTTCTTGCAGCCAAAGCTGTTGCAATCCTCATTAAAGGCAAAATAATCTGAATTTTATAATAAATATAATTTTTTATTTATAATAAATATAAATTTTTTTTAATCTCATAAAGGCAAAAATTTTGAATTTTATCCAAATTTTAAAATTGTTTTGATATTCTTGAAGGAAACCTATAGGGAAGTATTACTAAATGAATCTGCTGATTGTGTAGCAGAGAGACAAAGGTGGATAAATTGATTACTGAGGACATTTAAAAGAAAACCCTGTATTTCTAATCATGTTCTATTTAAACATATTCTGAATTTTAGCATTGAGCAYGAATAGAAATAAAACGTCCTGAAAGCATCAAGAAAATAAAAGATGATTGCATTAACACAGTAGCTATAATGAAAGGTCATATTTCTTGGCCTGCATGAAAAGACATCATATCATTCAGATACTGAGAGAAATTATGAGGCATTTGATGAATGTGATCAGATTTACAGGAAACAACAATTATTTACCACTAAACCAGTGAAACTCACCTGGCTGCCAGGTTTCATGTCTGTTAATAATCTGTGGGAGTTAACAATCTGTGGTTATTGCACCTGCATCAGGAGATGTGGTGAGCTGTGGGCTGCAAACTGAGACATCTTMCAGCAGCTACCCCTAGATCTTGGCCACGTAGTAAGCCCAGCCCAGAAACTGATATGAAATGTCCAACAGTCCATTTCTTTGAATTCATCTTTTGTTCTCCTTACTGGTRTTCTAATCAATTATTAATGTATAAGTAGATGAATAGATTTTCAAAGACTTATGAAGAAAATTCATGTCCAGTTCAGTTTTGCTGAAAGAGCTGCTAAAGTTCAYAAGGCTTTCAAGATGAATGCATATGTAAATAGCAGTGATGAAAGAGGAATTCTGATTTTTACTCCTGGAACATCTCATGATTCTGGCTTGAAACCAGAGTAAAGACTGATTAATTGCAGCCTGGTTGGGGCTAACTTAAGCAGAATAAAACCCATGTAAATGAGATCTGAAGCACTGAAGTCATGCTGCAACTCATAACTCTGGTAGAGGCTTCAGGAACCTTKTTCTGACCTTGCTCATGTCCCTGTGCTGACCTTACCAATATCCCTGGAGCTCATCCTTTTTTTTCTGTAAAGACCAGGTATGAAATCTGGACCAGACACTAATGCCCTAAACAATAAAATATGATGGATTTGCAATTAAGTTAATGACAAGTGGATGTCATAAAAATGTGTCTGTAATGCCATGTCTGCATGAGACACTGGGCAGAATAACTCCCAGAGTAAATGTACTTTCCAGGGCATCTCTTGGGACATTACATCCACAGCTTCTCCCYGCAGCAGAGCCTTGTCRCAATATCTCTCCATGGATGTGGCARTGCTCTGACAGAGATTAAAGGAAAAATAACTTTCAATGCTTATATTGAAAGGGCAATTGCATTTTGAATCTGCAAACCCTGTTAGAAACATTGCTTGCACCTTGTTTCCTATAGCACTTCTGAAAATAGTTTTGGTACTGTCTAGTCTCAATCTGTTTTTAAGATGGATTCACTAAGATACCTGCTCCTTCTCCATAAATACATGAAGAAACCATAGACATTTTTCAAATCTAAGCTTTACTTCTTTTACAAGAATAGTTCCTGAAGTATCCTCAGCCACATGGAACATGACAGACAAAGCCTGACTGGCTGGGTACAGATGGGAACGGTGGAAAGRACTGAACATGCATGGCATTGCATGTTGAACCATCTTCCAGCAAGTGCCAAAATACTGCTTGATGGCCATTATGCTGTGCTTTCATTTTGTCATTGATAACCTATGATCCTTTTCTCTCAAAATTGTCTTACAGTCTCTGCAGAAAGGATTAATTACCACTGTGGGTATCTGCAGGCTCTACCTGGACTCTGAAATGTCTCAAGGACATCAAGAGGAAAAAGCCTGCCTGCAGAGGTTGTGCTTTTTAAAAGAAAAAGATTACAAATCGTTCCAGCTCCCAGAATGAAATAAATATCAATACTTTCTGGAAATGGGAAGGACAAATATAATTAGCAGCACACTAAAGGAAAAACTATTTCAACATGACACAATGAAAATCTAAGTGGTTAGAAATATGAGTTTATAGAAATCCCAAAGCCTTTTATGTTGTTAAGTAACTTCTTCTGCCCCAATTTTTTCCCAAAGCTTTCAGCTGCTGCCGACTATGCCAAAGCCCTTTTAAACAACTAGAAGGAATGTGTAGGAGTGTTATTGCCTCCTCTGTAAGCAGAGGTTTGAATAGAGATGATATTATGCTGTGCTAAGCAGGTATGCTGATAATTGTAGCAGCCCAATATGTTGGGTTAAGGAATGTGGTTGCCTGCAAGGTAAATTAAAAGCATAAGAAATAGAATCTATGGAAAATGGGTGAATGTTTAATTATTGTAATTCCTATTTGAGGAGGAACATCTGGCAAACTCTTTACCAGATAACTCTGATAGTCTTCTTTTATTTGCTACATTTGTAGATAAAGCAATTAGAGTGAGAATTTTCAAGAGGAGCACGAGCCAAACACTATCAGAGTTTTCACAAGAGATGAAGTTGGAGACATGGCAGAATGCAGATGTGCACACACACAGATACAAATGCACACAGAGATATTTTAATCTTTGAAATATTTTTTCACTCCATTTGTTCTGAATATGAGGCACATTCAGGGAGGATCAAATCCTACTTGTCAAGACTGGTATACAAGAGGGACAGAGACAGGGCAAGCAGTGCAAGACCTGCTGGGGCTGGCACGCTGAAATGGGTCCCCCTGGACACCAGCCTTAAGTGTCGACCAGTCCTATACTCACAGCAGAAAGAGTAAAGTAGCTGCATCTAAACCAGGGTTTACTCAACAGGATGCCAGTGAGGCCTGGGAGGACTTGATCAGTATTTCCTTTCCAGTTACAAGAGTGGGGTGGCAGAGAATAACCAAATGGAGTTGGCTGAGGAGCTCCTTACGATCCCCAATTCAGCAGCCAATTCCCCAGATCCTCACATGCTCACCAGGGCATTATTACAGTAATTTCTATTTCTAATGAGAAGCAAAAGGATCAGCAAAGCCCACTGCTCCCACTTAGCCTCATCACTTCACTTGGGTGGGCTCCCTCCTCACAGATGGAYTTCCTTGCAGTGAGACCAAAGATCMTCCTCRTTTGTCTTTATTSRAAGGAACTTGGAATGCAAATTCCCACTGCCCTTTTCAGCAGTGTTATGTCCTGTTTCACACTGTTCTCAGCTTTCTTTCAACACAGCTGATTTGGAGAGCCTGTTCTATGATGAAGACACAGAATGAAGATACAGGAAGAGTGGCTTCATGCCTTTTCTGTATCAGACTTCAGGCAGAAAAATCTACAATAGGGCCAAGCATCATCTTTGTCTCACAATGGCCACTGTGCTGTGTGCCAATGCATGTATTCAGATTTCCAACTTTTGACTGTATTCACACAAGCTTTTATTTCAGCAGGCTTCCTTCTCCCTGTTCATGGTCTAAGCTAGGTCTTGTACTTTTCCAGTTGACRGCTGCACAAACTGACGGTCTCCTATTATAGCTGTTGACATGGAAACATCATAAGCAACTATTTGTTGAATAAGACTGCTTTTTCACAGAGAACAGACACAGCTTAAATGCATGTTTTGCTGACTCACTTTCAGCCATTTTAAGCCACAGACAGTTTATCTTCACTTTCACGTCCCCCACCATGCACTGATGGATCATGTTCAGAGTTTCTGCTTAGAAGTGAATCTGAAACTATGTCTATCTTGGTTATAAAAATTTCAAGCAAATCTTATTCTCAYATGAGGCCAAGATCCTCATCCTCATCATCTTCTGGCTTGGATATTATTCCATCTGACACTTTCTAGTCTCTGAAGCAGAAAGCAGGCAGTCCCTCTAGGGAATGGAAAAGCACGATGTATGCGCAATGAAAAGCTATTAAGGCATCTCTTAAGAAAAGAAAAAGGTGTGCTGCTTCTGTGGAGAAGACATCATCATGTCAAGCACATTACCTGTTCTGGGACACTCTTTTAATAACTTATGAAACAGAGCAATATGGAAAACAGCCAGACTACTGAAGCTGCTGAGAGAAAAGCTGCCTCACACCAGGCTCTAATAACTCAGCACTGAGGATGTGATTCCAGGTTTCAGCCAGATATTTAAAATATGACAAGTTTTACTGAAAATGTAAAGATAAGATGACTTAGGCTTTCATAAGGAGCTTTGATAAAGAGCTGCTTTATATTCTGTTTTTTATTCTGAACTTTAGGCAGATCTTGCTATCTCAGATTCCAGGAGGCTGTGGTTGATTTACACACGGCTCACTCCTTCCAGGTGCTCAGTACCGTGTGCATTAGCTCGTAGTTTTGAACACAAAGCAGTCAATGATTTGCAAAGCCACAACCACATAGAAATAAATCTGCTTTTTGCCCTTTTTTTAGCCCTGCATAAAAGGCTTGCTGGGCTGCTGGTTCATGCTGCAGCTAACAATGCATCGCACCGCGTCTCTGGGAGGGATCGCTTGAACTCGTTACACACGCTGTGCCTAAGAGCAGCAGATATGATAAACATTAAGATGTGAAGGAAAGAGCTGGTGTCAGAGGAGAGATGAGGCTGTTTGACTGATGTGTTTACATGTTCAGTTTTCACTCTCCATTAACTGCTTCATCTTTGTCTGTGAAATGTTATTAAGAATTGCAAACAAACATCATTTTTCCTTAACTGTTCATTAGTATCAACACTGARAAAAAGATCAGATGAATAAGAAATGCAGTAAGTGTTAGGAAAAAATATAATAGCTTGTGAGGTGGCTAATAGTTTCAACTGACTATATATTCAGTTTCACAGTCTTACGGTATTGGTGAGACATATGTTTTTATTTACAGCATCACATTTTAGGGCAGGTTTTTTCAACACCAGACTGCCATCAAACTATAAACCTGAAGGCCTTTGAATTGTGAGTAGTCCAAGATTAATAATTCCCACGTGCATCTTTCAGCTGAGAGTGGCATCAGCATTGTGAGTCTTAGGACACTTCAGAGAAGGACCCGTGAAAATTTCACAGGTGTAATATAAAGGAATGTGAAATGCTCACAGTTCCCACTGACAGTGAGAGACCCCCTAAAAAAAACCCCAACAAAACAGTTTTTCTCCAGATATTCTCTGTTCTTCAATTTTCAGTTGAAATTTTAAATTTCTCATTTGCTTCATTCTTAGCAGCAGAATGATGAACATGATAATTTTTGAAAATGCCTCTAAGCATATAAACAGGTCGATTTTTGTAAGAAAATATTAGATTTGCTTTGCCAAAGACAAGAGTTGGCTTCATCTTCCTTTTTTCATTTTACAGATAATCACATGTTCTGTAAGCCAGAAGAAATGACAACTACTGGATTTATTTCCCATTTTATTAGGGGATTCTTGTATTCCAGCATATCCCTCATCCTTCTCAGTGTCTCAGTGTTTCTGATAATTAATGAAGGCCTGAATGAGCAGTTTCTCAGTGATCTGGTTCAGCTCTTTACTGTTCCCCTGGGGAAAAGGTCTCTCAAGCACACAGAGTGACCCTTCTTACTTTGAAAAATAAAGATTTACACTATTTGCTTGATTCTGAATCTGAGCAGCTCCCACTGAAGTTCATGAGACTATTTGTGCCAGGAGGATCTGGAAAAGGCTCTGATTTTCAGAAAAAAAACTTGCTAAAAAGTAGTAATCAAAGATTCAGAAACTCTTATTTAACTAGGACATGTGTAATGAAATTCCAGCATTTCCAGTCTGAAAAGGAATTTCAAGTCCAATAAGCCACTTCACAAGTTTAGCTTGTGTGCGTACCTATCTGTCCATTTCCAAACATATCTGCATTATGCCATTTATGACACATTTTCTGGAYGCACACTTCCATCCTGTGCTACAATTTGGACTGTTCAACTGCCCAGGAATCTGAGGTAAGTGAAAATCTGTACAAAAAGTCCATTTTCCTCCACTTACCGTTCAGTACAGGGAATTCTAATAGTTCTATCTTGCCATTAAAGTACAGGCATGGTACAGCTATTTCCTAATTAAAACAGAAAAAATGATGCCTAGGTGCCAGATTCACTCACATTTGCTCTCCAGAAATCTGTATTGACCTACAGTGCTGCAAAGCCTGAAAGAAACTGCATTTTTGATGCTCCCAGATGCTGGAATCATAAACTCATCCAGCTTTATGACCGTGTACTGAGTGCATGTGGATCCTCAGCAGTGCTAATTAAAGTGACAAATGAATTTAGAAAGAATCCTGGGGAATAAGAATATGGGCAAAACCCCAGTCCAGATAAACAAGACTGTCAGTGTTTCAAAGCYATGCTGCAGAAGAATGCACGGACAACAGTCAGAAGCCTGCTGCTTCTAGACATGTATATGAACACCCATGTGTGTGTGAGRGAGAGCAACAGAGAAAGGTTTGCAGTGTGGGTGGGATTCAGGTCACACAACCTCRAGTGTCTCTAATATAGATGTTTACATCTCAGCTAATCACCTGAGGCTCCTTCCACTCAGCTGTGAGAAATAGACATTTTTAGGGCATGAGTCGCCTGAGCAATTTTAGATGTCTACTTCTGGATGACATGAATTGTACTCTAAAAGTGCCAAGTGCACTCCACTGACTCAAGAGAGATAGCAGGAAACTAGCTTAAGTGAATATTTTTGCAATGTGTATGTAGATATAACATATAATTAACACTAATGTGTCTGTTTGGATTTTCTTTATATATATAMRCACACACATACATCTCTCAAAAAAATATTCTCTCTCCTTGTAATGAGTATTTAATTATGACTAATTCACACTTCTCTCTGCTTTCCCCAGTACCTCCTTCTGAAAACCTCTGGTGCAATTGTATCTTCACTGCATTTCTCCTTCCAGACCTACAAAGCAGAGCTTTCCATCACYCAGTCTGATGTTGTCATCTGTTCAGGTTTCACTGCCATGATGTCTCCAAGAATTGCATTTCTCAAGCAGATTTCAGATTGCACTGCAACTGGCTGTGCAGCTTCTCAGGAGAATTTTGCCCATGGAGCCTTGACCTGATGTTCCCTGGCCTGTGGGGTTTCACTGCCTCAAAGAAGACAGGGAGACTGAACCATGGTTGTTAAAGACATTGCATAAAGCCAGCCCTSGATATCAGAAAATTCAGTCTTCACAAACCGCCTCAACCAAATTTCAACTGTAGCTCTGAAAAATTCAAAACTGAGAATTTCTGTGATCTGTTGAAAATCAAAGTCTCTCTGGTGGAAGTTGTCCCTGCCTGTGRCAGGGGTTTGAAACTAGAYGATCTTTAAGGTCTCTTCTAACCCAAACMATCTAYGATTATATAAATCTRTGATATGGAAACATGCTGATTTCTAAATCAGTAACTTTGTAAAAAGGTGTCTAATACCTYATGGAGAATCCATTGTGCTGGGAATCAGAGCGAACCATGCAAAGCACCTCAGCTTTTGCTTCCTTTTTGCTGGTGCTAAGTTGTGATGGCAAATCTCCAGATTYTTCCTCATGGCTTAATAAAGAATGAACCACAACATATACATTTTTTACACAAATTACTATGTGTTTATATGGCATGTATCTATCAAAGCTATGAAAAGCTTAGCACTTGAAATCATGTTTGGCCACTGACAGTACTGAACAAATTTTAACCAGAGAAGTGGCAGTGAAAGGGCTACGGGGATGTAAAGGTTTTAAGTTATTTGTGCAGAATGATACACCTCCATGGTGCCTGGTTGTGGCTTTAGACAACTGGAATTTTAAATTATTTAAATTATTTCGGAAGCTGTCCGGTTTGAATGAAGCTTAAACGGTGCAGTGACTGTTTATTCTAAGTGTATCTAACTACTTTTCATCTGTAAACCAAAACCAGACTCCAAGACAGCAGTTTTGGATGCCAGACAATTCCTGAAAACCTTTTCTTTCCGTGTCTAGTAGCAATTACTGAAGCATCTACTCTTATCCACAGAAATCTAGYACAAGTACTTAAAGCTCAGGAATAATCTAGTAAAACAACAGGAAAACCACTTAAGCTCTCAGTTTCATCCAAAGATTGGGAATTAAAGTTTAAGTGGCTGCTTCARTTCACAAAACTTTTTAAAGCACTGTGCTTCTCCGATGCTTAACTCTTCAAAAGCCTGTCGTGTTCCATTGCCTGTGCCTTAAATAACACAGCATTTCCTGAGAGTAGCAATAGTAACCATACGTAGCCTGAAAAATTTGACTATTGCTGTGGGCCTGGGAGGACAAAGCAGAGCATGTATTTATTTCAAAACAAACAAGTCTATAATTTTACAAGAACAGATTTTAAAACCATGAGACAAAAAAGGCAAAAAGGAAGACATGAATTTGCRTAAGATCCTGCTCTGCATGTAGATAGCACAATGTTTAACTGGTGATGGGTTTGTTTACTCTCCTCCTTGGTCATGAGCYGATGACTGAATTCCAATGACTTAAAAATTACAACAGCAGATTTTCTTTAGCCTATCATTTGAGTTAGTGAATTCAATTTTAGTTCATTCACCTTCACCACCAAATAAAGCATGAATAATAACATTTTCTATGYTACTATCAATTCTCTCACTTTCTGCATTTTTTTCTGTATTTCTTTTCCTCAAGAAATTTAGTGACAAAGAGGTTGTGGGTCCCCAAAAGGATTAAAAACACTTCCTACTGCCCCACCCTTCCCTGGAGTCTCATTCTTTGCCTTTAGTGTTGCGGACTCTGATGACAGACCAAACAGAGGTACAGGGTGTGTGATACAAAAGTAACAGGTAGTACTGAAAAGAGTAATTCAGGAAATTCATGGGAAATATGCCAGGAGGAGTCAGAAAGATAGACTGGGGTAAAGACAGAAAAAAAACCCAACTCTGAAACACTTGAGTACATAGAAATAAAAGATAATGTCAAAGAGCTACACAMTTTTTCTGAATGAGTAATTCTTCATCTCTTTCCTGTGTTGTAAACAGGACTTCTGATTGCTTTGAGCCACCTACTTCTAGTCCTACATTCAACCCTTTAACCCCATATTACATTTTGCCTCACTTAATGCTATGMTATTTTAGTAGGGGCTAGATGGGGAAAACACAAACTGTAAGGTAAAGAAGAAAACCCTGCATCCAACAAACCCCACATCCACTGGTATAACTGTAGCTTTACTTCTCACCCTCTTTTGTTGGCTTTTTATGAGCAGATAATGACACTTATTTTCAATTCTACAACCTATATGGATCTTAATTTATTTTGTTGTGTTGCCTAGAATAGCTTGATTTGCTTCAATTCAGCTATCTGGCTAAAAAATAACTGTGCTTGTTGTACTCAGTGAAGGACAGCACAATCATTAYATCCCAAAGAAAGGAAAACAGTAAACTTGAATCATAAACTTGGCATTCCAGCTAGAGATTTACAACAACATATGGTCATTTGCYTCTAGCTCTCTTACACATGCTGACTAAAATAATCCATTGAAACAGAAATGTCCTGAGTTGTAAGAATAGAAACCAAATGCTAGATTCTAGCTTTTTACATGAGCCCTGCCTGTAAAGAGTTTATCCATAAAGAGAAAATTTTCAGCTCTGGAAACAAGCACGTTTCTGAGCCCACATTTATTTTTCCTTAGTGCCTAATACAGACATAAACTACCTTTGCAATTAGAGCATRTGAGTTGAACTAACAGTGACAGGCACATGCTGCAGGTGTTCCTGCACTACAAACACGTCACGGTAATATGTGTGATACAGAGCCTCTCAAACAGGCTGCTCAGATATGGACACAGCCAATTGTGTGGGTTTGAGAGAAAAAAGCAAATGCCAACAAAAGTGACTGAGGCTTTTGTGGTTTTCTGCTTCAGAGGCTTGGGGCATTTGTTGGAAYGACTCTGGAATAAAAGAACAGGTTTTGCATTTATGGTTTGGGAAGTGCTATTTAGATAAGCAGCTAAGACATCAAAGCCTCCTGCAGTGAAGCACCAGGGCATAGCAGCTTAGTGAGACAGACCACAGCCAGAATTCATGAACTAGCAGAAAACCAGGCCCATCTGTGCACACAGGGCACTACTGTACAGATGAACCAGGCCAGTCCAGATGCAGCACAGCTATCTCAGCGTGGCTCAGAGARCAGGTTAATAAGCCTCAGTTCTCAGCAGAGCTCAGCAGGTCGATGCTCACACAGGGAGGATCAAGCTCTGCTGCAGTTCAAACTGCACTAAGGTGTTCAGGACCCTCTGTCAGCCCTTTACGTGTACCCCGCAATTAACCTGCACTTGCCATTTGCTTTTCGCACCATTACTCCCTGCATTTTTGGGTTCCTTGCTTACCTCGAGAGAGGAAGCTTGGATCTATCCATCCTTACACACACAACTGTAGCTTTTCATAAAATGCAAATTCAGGGAGCTGACCAAAGCTCTTGGCAACAAAGTCTGTTTGGTTTGGAAGAAAACTACTTCAGGTCAGAGAAGGTTAGAGATGCACTTCTAATCTGACCTCGCCCAACAGCAACATCACTGGTAAGAGTGATCCAAATCCCTTCAGTCATTGCTCTTTCTGGCAGCAGTACCAATTAGTGCTTCATGTGGTYGCTGCCCATTAGAATCAGACACTTCATGCTAACATTTAAGTTTTGCCTTCCTTCGCTGCTACTTTACTCCTTCACGCTGAGAGCATAATGACAAAATGTAGAATTTAGCCTTAATTGGATCTCTGCAATGTTATCACCTGAATTAGCTCCCCTGTGAATAATTATCACTGCCTAGAGGCTGACAAATTGCTTCCCTCTACTTCATGATTGTCAGGAATTTCAAATTATGTGCTGAGCATGGGGAGGATGGAGGGGACAAAGGGGAGAATGAAAATSAAAGCTGAGAGAAGCAAAATTATTAAGATTATTAAAAGATTTAAGAGAGTCCCATAGTCTCCATGAGTCCCAAAAGGTGTGAGTGACAGCCAGAATTTTGCTGGGGCAATTGGCTGATACCCAGACTGGCAATACCCTGTAGAAAGTGAAAATACAACCACTGCTCACTGTAAATTACAAAGGTAATTCCTTTGCTATTCACTACCCCACTTAAGCTATGGACAACAGCTTGTTTACATTTTATCTTGCTAGGTAGATGGCAAATTCTTTGCAGCACAGACTGATAGGAGGGTAAACACATGCAAGGGGATAGCAGGAGACTGACATGCATTTAGAATAGCATATAAGAGTTCGTGTTTTGCAAGAAAAAGGTTTTGGCAAAAAGATGCGCTTTCTGAGAACACTGATTCCATGTCTTGGTAAGACCTCACACAGAAACACATTGTGTCATTACTCCACAATATCCATCTCAGATACTGACAGAGCTAAGAAGTTTTCATCTCACAAACCCAAATCACTATAAAAGTATAAGGCTCTTTGCAAATTACTTGAAATGGTCAAATAGGGCTTTTATCCAATTTTCTCATTAATGATGCTGTGCTTGTAAGATGGATTTCTCAGCTCATTTCAAGACAGTTTCTCAAGCTTCTTTCTCACCTTGCCAAACCAAAAACACACATCAGGCATGCACAAGGTAGCTGCCAACAAATTCCCAGGAGAAGGCTCTTCCTGCTTACCTGACATACAGTGACCTCTTCTGATTAGTCCTCAGGGAGCCAGAYCCAGAACTCATGCTGTGATTCATCATCTGCTCACGCAGGTCATGGATTTTTGCCTCAAATCGAGCGTACTCTAAGGAGATAAGAAAACCCCAGAGAAGAAAGATATTTTAGTTTTCTTGACCTATATAATCGTTAGGGCTGCTAAATGCAAATTAACATTAAATTAATGAGTGTAAGGCATGTGTTGAAAATCGAGGTCTCWCAGAACCTTGCATTAATTGTGTTATCTTTGGTAAATATATGCCCTTTTTACTGTGGTACCTGAACATTTCAACACCAGCTAGGTGAGGAATCAGATACCTAGACCTGCAGCTTCAGGAAAGGAAAGGAGGTTTAAAGTGTATTAACAGAAACTTTTCAGTCTGTGGAAAGGATGTTGAAGGCGGTTTTCTGCTGCATCATTCCTCCTTCCAAATGATGTGATACCTTGTTAAGGTCAGTGGGACGGTGCACTGAAGTTACTAATGAGTCAAGCAATTACTGTAAAATCCCATCAAAATGAAAGAGGTATTTTCAAGTCCAATTATCCCCAAAGCAGCTGAAAATCCTWGTATGAATCAACCATCTTATTTACTCTGCCCACTGAGGCTTGGGCTCTATTTCTTTTAAATAGATGGAGCAACATCTCAGTCTTAGGGTGGGCGATCCCAGAAACTCCAAATCTGAGCTGCATAACAGTGGCACAGAACTGAGCCCACAACTTCATCCACCTACAGACTTCTGCTGTTAGCTCTGTAAAATGTTGTGACCTTCTGCCCAGCAACTTGGGATCAGCTAGAGCTGTATCACTTGGTGACACTCCTCCCTGACAGGACACAGCCTCAGCAGAGGTGCCTTCAGCTGGCATCTTCCCCTCACTCATCATGTGACCCAATGGGCTGAGTTTTGGTTTGCAAGAAGAAAGGTTGAGGTTTTGGATACAAGATCGAATTCCTTGAAACTGACAATCTCCAGCAGCACAAAGAGCCATAATTCAACCTAAACCAGGGAAATCTACTGATGTGAGCTATAAGACCAAGTTGAGGGGGTGTGCAAAATACATTTCAGTGAGTCAGTGACACTTTGAAGAGTAAGATTTTGCAGACTGATGCCAGCAAAGAGAAGATGATGTTCCCTGCACCTCAATGTTTTATTTCACTAATACCTTCAAAAGMAGGGTCCCTTTCTCCACAGCAAGGCTAAAGCAGAAGTGACACCAGCACACAAGGTTTACTCCCTTAAAGAATGGRGGTACCTCCCACCAGATCACACCATCTCCCAGCTTTAGCAAATAAATCTTTACAGTGCATTTATAACCCATTGGTCTGCATCTTGTTTGTCGCTGTTTGAGCTCCATGAGGATGCTGTAAGACAGCAATATTCACATTTTCTCCTAGAAGAACTCTCAGCATTATTTTTGTTTGATCATTTGCWGCTCCTCCTGGCTCAGTTCCCAGAATGTCTAGATGCTTTGCAACAACGAATTCATTTTATTCATTGCGCTCTAAATTTTCATTGGATMATAACACCTGACCTTTACAAGATCCCACATTTTGCATAGACACCAGCCACCTTCAGGATGGCTTAGCAGAATGGTTTGATTTGAGGCTTTGTGTTTGGGTTTTTTTCCCCTCCTTCTCTCTTGACACATTTTGCCTCCCTTTCCATTGAGCTTCCTTGGCATTACCTCCTCAGTCTGTGAAGCGACAGTGGCTACTTTGCTCATCAKTTGGGAACCACTGCTGTGGCATGAGATTCTTCAGTCTTCCCACATACCTATGACTTCACTGACTGCAACTGAAATGCTGTATGTCAGGAGAAGAGAAACTCCTACATGCAGACTGTATTTYAAATTTATTCTGTAGCTTGTTTCTTGCTCATTCCTTCACCTAGAGAACATCTTTAAACTTYTTCKRRRWTTWAAAACMMMAAWTYCCMRKKGRAMYWARGSTCCTAYAAACCCGTATTGTTTTTSTAAGTGGRGTTTAGTTTTGAAGTGTTTATCCCRGTGTAGGATTTAAGTTTGCTCTATGTGAGACATATTTGTTCTAATCYCCTGCTTTAGAATTTATTTAGTAAATAATCATCTTCTGAGCAAAGCTTATATTTAATAGAAACAAATCTAACATTTCTTCTTGGCAAATAGGAAAGGTGATCTTAAGGACCAAATCTTGCATTTCTCTTCCTCATACRGTATCAGTCCTACACAAATAGAGAGAATATTAAAATTGTAAGGGTTGTTACTAGCTCTCTTTCGTTTATGGTGGATACAYTGAAGAAGACAGTAAACACACAGTGTAATTCAGCTTTTTAATGTTTTACATCTGGGCAATGCCAAAGGTATGAATGATCTACAGCAGAGCAACTTTCCCTTTAATAAGCATCCCCATCCCAGGCTGACTCTGCATGTAAGGTGTGGGAGTAAATCCCAGATTTAGACACCAATCTGGAGAGTGAGAAGAGAGGACTGAAAATCTGACTCTCTCTAGCACAGGATCCAGCTATTTGCAACTTGAACATCAGATACTCAAATGACTACAGCTYGGTCAGATGATCATTATTATCGCCTGTGTTCTGACTTTTGAGCACACTTGAAATTTAACCAGTTTTAACTGATTGTAAACTTTGAATTCAAGAATCTCTCTCTTTCTGGCAGGTCTCTTGAAACCACAAGACATATTACAAATTTTCTAATAAGTGTGTCATGGGAGCTCAAGGTCCTCCTCTCTGCTTAGTATCAAAAATTACTGAACTACTAATGACATTCTGTGACTTTGTTTCTTGAGATTTTTTTTCCTTTGGATTTAAATATATGGATAATTTGAACCCCCCCAGATTTATAGGACTGTATTTTCCTACCACCCCTTCTTCATATTTTTGTGTAAAAAAGACTGAAATGTCCCTTCCCCCTGGCAAATGCCTGGACCAAAAATTGYACAACCATCAATGAGTATTTAACTCCACTCAGATGAACTTCTTTAATCTCAGTCCTCCTAGCTCTCCTATTKATTCCTAGATACTACAGTGACAGATGCATTTGAAATGTGAACAGAAAAAGAAACAGGGATGAGGTAGCTCTGCCTACTGGGAAAGATTCCTTTTTTCTTAACACTTCTTTGTACAATGGGTCATTCCAGGGRAGTTGTTTCCTAATAGCTTCTCACTTGTTAGATGGGAATAAGAACAGTGCTAAAGTTCAGAGAAACACTTCATGCTTCCTTCAAATTCAGCCCTGCATCTAAATAGCACTCTTTCAAGGCTCCTACACAATTAAAAGGATACAGAAGTTGTGACATACTGAGAAAAAATACAATTAAAGCTGATTCACTAATTTCATGCTCTTTGAAAAAAAGGGAGAACAAAAAAAAGTTTCTACTGGAATATTTCATAAGCAAACCTTCAAAAAAWTGCCTTATTACAATCCATCTGCAAAGATCCTACCAGTTGCCTGATTAATAATGATTTAACAACTCTGGTAGYGTAAGAAACTGATAAAGCTACACATAAGGCTAAAAGGGCAAATGGGAGAGCAAAATGTAACCTGTATTGTCYCTGGGGTCACAACTGATGATACCATGGTTTGTGTTGGCCTGTGGCTCTGGGATTGCTGCTGCAAGAAACATAGAAAATGGGGTGAAGAGCTTGTTTAGACACCCCTTTGGAACTGGCCCAGGGCTCCTGACAGTGTAGGTACACCTGAATTTGGCTGTCCCAAAGACACAGAGAGCACTCACWGTCCCTGGAGAGGTGGAGTTAGTGGCACTGGATGTGGCAGAGGAGATTGCTGCTGTGAGCAGTTGTCCAGCTACAGGGAGAGCAAGACCAACTTTCAGGGCTCTGGCACTGCTGTCACAGGCAAATTTACACACTTTACCAAGAGTCTGTTTGCCAATGTTGGCTCTACTCAGCTCTCTGGTCAGTGAGGACAGAGAGAAGAGTCAGCTTGAATTGCTACAACGTGAAGTGCCCCGAAGCCAACCAAGACCAAAACAGAATATTTGTCAAAGAAAGACACCAGTTTGAATAATTAATGTTTGTCTGCTTCAAACATTCCTTAGACTGAATAAATGGACAGGGAGCTGGTGATTTTCCTTCTGCCTCATTCCCACATATTGCCAAGCGCTATATTTAGGACTCATACGTACTCTAACCTTCAAATATTAATTCAATCCATTCCAATGCACGTTGAAAGGACTGGATATATCTCGGGGAGTAAACTTCAAACCCTTTGAAGCTTCTCCTTAGCTCACATGCTGAGAAATCAAAGCAAGGCAAATGGCCAACCCTGTTAAAAAAACATCTAAAACATCAAATCCAAAGAGTACTACACTTCATGTTTACCTGGCCAAGATAAAAAAACTATGATCTACAAAATTTTGCTTAATCTACTTTGGTATCTCAAGGGATGCAGWTACCAAAGTTTTTACTGCTGGAGTKATTTAGATACCTAAAATTCTGCCAACCCATGTACCCACTGTGCATTTGGGCACTGACGTGGTGAGAAGGAATTTTTTACCACACACAGACACCCCTCCCTTTTGAGCTTCGTTRACTCTCTCTGGTGGTCCATGGTCAGACTTGGGATGTGAACTTCTGTGAGTCTGATTACTTAACATTTCAGTCTTTCCACATACCATGGAATACGGTGTGTGGAAAATACCAAATATCTCCAAATATCACGAGTTTGTGAGATCTTTGGTGGATCCAAAGACGTTAAGGACAGTTTRGGATGAATTTTGCGGTGATGTCCTTTCATATATGTGGAGAAAGGACTTCTATTTATAGAAGCAGTATATTGAAATTTTAGTTTAAAATTTTCAAAATGACTTCYGAAATGGCCTAAAAGGCTGACAATACAAGAAATACTTAAAAATACAAAAAAGCTCCTGGAAGTCTGAGAYGCTTTTGAGACACCAAAAATGAACGCAAGAAAGTAAACCTCAAAATAGAATAATTTCTAAATACAAAGATAGCAAAGACAGACATATTATTATATCTGATAGTTTGATACTACTTTTTGGTCATAGAAATAAAGAATAGCTATGTTAAATGAATAAATATTCTGCAGCTTTTCTATGAGAAAAAGTTTCAGGATTTTACAAAGCTACACCACTGTTATTTTTCACTTTTATGTTTATAACAAAGATTGCAGTATTGATTGAATTTAGAGAACATGGTAACAAAAAGGCCCTGATCCTACAACTAAAGCACAGTTAAGAAACTGAAATGCTGACATATAATACAAYAGTGAAAATAACAGTTCAGCAGCCCAGTCCATGTCTTTATCAGCTTGAACACTTTTACTGCTGKTCCCTTTAGAGAGATAGCAATTCTTTCTGCCAGCAGGTAGCAGAATTTGATTCTCTTTGTGAGTGAGGATAAACACTATTTGCTTCTATATGATAAGAGATTTACTAAAAGGTAGAAACTCGAGCTGGAAAGTAAAACTTGAACTGTCCAATTTTAACAGACAATATAGCTTAAACCCCCCCCAAAACACAAACAAACCAGGAAGGTAATAATTAGTGAACTTTATCACCTCAAAAAAAGTGTGTTGAATAGCTCTAGAAACTATAAAAAAGGAATAGCTTCCAGATCAGCTTCTCCACTAATATCAATTGGGCCTAATTTCAGTACATCCAGGCTGCCTTAAGCCTTCTGAGGTTTTCTTCTGTTCTGTTTATGAGAGCACAAAACATATGCTCCTATGACAAGTCATGAACTTATTGCCTTGGACATCTGAAATAGCACTGTGCACAGCACTATTATTATTATACTATTATTTATGCTATTTATGCAAAAACCTTTTTCTTTTGCCTCCTCTTAATTTGGCCTCTTGGCTCAATAGTTTAAGATTTAAAATAACAGAACAAATTTCTTCCTAGAGTGAGTGTTCTTCCGTTTCTGCCCTTTGTTCACAGTGTTGTCCAGACACCAATGTTTTTGTGCTTGGAGGTGAGAGGAAGCAGAGCAGATCAGCACCAAGACTTCTGAGTCCTGGGTGTGGTTCTTGTTTTGCACAGATTTACAGTGTGAAGCTGTGTGAGTCAGAACAGATCTCATCACACTGTGACAGCTACAGCAGAGATGTGGCTGCAAGATTCACGTCGTGTCTTTGGCTAAGCCTGCCAAGTGCCCAGCATCCCACAGCCCTGGAAGCCTTTGAAACTCATGTAACACACATGAAAAGAGAAAGAGTGTGCAAAAAAGACATGAACTGATAATACCAGTATTTTATGTCTTCTGTTTAGAAATTTTATTTTAATATTTGAGTATCTTTTTTTTTAAATGATCAGGGGTTCACTTCTATAGCTGTCTGACATTGCAGGCATTTACACAGGAGGTTAATGATGGTGAAAAATCTTTGTGGTAATCTGTGGTCATTTTGTAAGAAACAAACATACAATGGTTAGGAGCAGTTCACTGTACCTTTTTGGTTCTTTTATCTGCCTCTGCCATGTCTGATGCTGGCCACTGCCAGGGATGGACGTAGTTTCTACAAGGCTGACTTTGGGTATTATATTTTATGGCAAATACTATGCTTTTGATAAGTAAAAAAAATCAGATTTAATATCAGATAAATTCATGACTCAACAGGAAGAAGCTGCACACAATTCTGATGCAGCAGTGGGGACTTGGAGAATTGACTGGAGACACTGGTGCTCAAAAAGCCTTGCTCCATTCATGATGCACTGAGTAACAGAACAAGTGATGCTGCTATTTATTATCAGTCATATAGTTCCCTTGAGCTCACTCAAAGGAAATGAAAACCACAGATTTCAATACTGGGGAAGGGAAGATGCATTTAAATTTTATTAGTTTTTATTACTTTGAATATATCTACCTGTTTTTATTGAAATATTTTCCATACCTTTCTTCAGTCACCTTTCAAAATTAATGACACAGGCATATTTACTGATTTTAATGATTGCTTTGTCCTTTAAAACTTCAGCACAGCAGRGCTATTCATGTCTTTATTCTTTGATATTGGTTGGTTGTGTTTCTTATCAATATACAGGTATTTACACTTCAGCCTGTCTTCTAATTAAAATTTCACCCAATGTATTTGTTCTGTAGCTGGATTCATTGCCTGAATATCAGCATTAAATTTATTTTCATTTGCTTTATTACTGAATATAATGCTTTTTCCATGTGTTGCAACATTAGATACAGCCCTCATTTTGTGTTAGTAGTGAATAGAAATACCCCTGAAAAGATATCTTCCTTCCATGATACATTCAGGAGTCTAATAACATGTTCTACTTTTAGTCACAAGGAATATAATTCCAAGCCCAATTAGTCTCTAGAACTTCTTCCTCCTAATGAAAGAGATGTACTAAAATAAATCAAGCTATTAGTGAGTGACAAGGACTGTGKATCCTACTGAGATATTATTCTACCTGCTCCCTTAAAGGCTGTCCTCGGTCCATGAAGGGTCAGCTTGGACCTTCTTGGCTGGAAATTTCTGCAACTTCTTCCAACCACTGAAGAAAGCTGCAAGCAACTCAATAGCTTTTGAAAATAACCTCTTACAAGACTCTGAGGAGCTTTATCCTGCACTGAATTTTACTGCATTCTCAAAAATTATCTCCCTGTTATTTTAACTGATGCACCCTGAACTAAACAGCACCGTTTGGGGCACTTTCTCAAGTTCCCTGAGGCCCAGACCAAGTTAACATTTTGGATAACGTTGTGTGTGCACATGTCCAACATGGGGCAAGGCAAATAAAGAGCAGAGTTTCAGATCTGAAACAACCACACCCCTACACATGGTCTGCCTTGGAAGCACAGCGTGAAATCTTGGAAAAGCTGGACACATCACTTCAGCCCTGGCACACCATCCTCACCCAGCAGAGCAGCTTATGTCTCATTAACCTTGATAGCTCTGTAGGAATTGTACTGCACTGTCTTGTACAGTGCAGACACATTTCAACATATCTCTGATGTTTTAGGCACAAAATCACTCTGTCAAGGTAGAAAAAAATGGAAGAAGGCACTTCTCTGCCTTGGAATCCTCTTTCTTCACCAAATATTTATGTGAGATATTGCAGAGGAAYAAAGCCTACTTTCTATTAATAGCTCAGCTAATTCATTTAGCTATTTTGTCGCTTCAGGCTAGTAGTGGAAGACCATATTTTCAGACATTTACTCAATTTCCATGATCCCCCATCCCAGATCATTGCCCTGGAGCATTTGTTACTTATTATTTTTGCTTCTTTGTTTTTTTTCTTGCCTCTGCTTTTTACCAAGTGTAGTTGCATTCCTTGGGAGTTGAGCATATTACACTGATTCACCATATCTTAACAAAGATGCCAGCTTAGCTTGCCTAAGACCTAAGAAGAAACAACACAGAGCTGACCCACCTCAGGAATTATATCAGAATCTTTTTGAAATAAAACTGGAAATGTAGATCAGTCTGACCTGCCCAATGAAAAAAAAAAACCAGACACTGCTAAATCAAGGCTGAAAATTCCCAAGTGAAATTCTATGAAAACTTACACAAAAACTTTCACAGCTAAGACATCACATGCCAGTTTTGTGCTTATACTCCATGAAATTCTGATACACTCAGAGTGGGAAGAGATAAAAAAGAGGTTCTTAAAAGAGACTTTGAGGAAAAAAAAGGTTTCTTTCTGAAACTTGAGTGATGTAGAAGCTAATGTGATTTTATTAATTCCATAAACCAGCATAAAAGTTGTAGCCTACAGTAAAAAAAATCTCAAAATCACAACCCACAAATCATTTAAAATCATTATAAGCCAAAGCAGAAAATTAAACAGYAGCAAGAATACCAGTAGTGCTAAGGTAATTATTCATAGAAAATGACAGTCTTACTGACTAACAAAAATACAGAGATCAGATGGAMCATCAGTAACAGAAACAGAATCTTGGCAAAAGTGTTATGAAAATAAACATGGATACACTTCCTTAAGCTGAACTGTTTTGCTATTMTGATTAATACCCTTCCCTAACATTGAAGAGGCCATTAATAAATGATTCACTCCTTGATTTCCAAATCTGCCAGGTAAAACTACCTCTCCCCATAACTGTCACTTTCCTACACTCAGCTGTGCTGCTCTTCCAGTCAAGAATATCTTCAGTTGTCTCCTAARGTCATCTGGGATAGTCTATTGAATTAAAAAGAAGAATTCAGAAACAAAACTATCACCATTTTCACCATTTAAAAGAAACAATCCCAAATAACCTGAACAAAAAAGAAGAACATGGATAAAAACATTCCCACTTGTGTATTGATTTTGAGAGGCAATAATGAGAGCAGCTGCAGAATTGTATAARTTTGCTAGAGCTTCCTGATTAAAGGGGGATTACTGTTTCTAATCAAATAGGTAACAGGGAATGGTTCAGCACATTACAAGCTTGAATGAATTTAAAAGAGACAAATACATATATTACCTCAGGATAAGTCATRCTTCCTGCATCCCTCTTAGCTTATTATAGGGAATTTTTTGAGTCCTCTGCAGTATGTCATGCACTTATCCACTAATTAGAAATGGAAGATGTAGCTACGGCCTGGATGCTCAGAAATGTTGGTTAACTTGAGCATCAGATCACGTGAAATTGGACTAATGTCTGAAAAAGCACTGTAATACCACTAAATGCCTTGCAATTACTGTGGATATCGTTGACCTCATCATTCACAGAACTACCAAAACCCACCCTTATGGCATAAAAGATTTAGCTGGAAAAGGTCTCCTAAATCAAGTCCAAGTCTTGCTTTTACAGTAAAAAAAAACCAACCTAAAATACTGTGCACAAACTGTTGAAGCACTTTCCTACAGTAAGTTCCATTTTGGCATTTCCCAGCTGTGGATGGCCACTCACAGCACCCAGTTCTCAAACGGGCAGACTCATTGTTCCGGCTCAACATGGCTGAAGCCAACTTATTGGCTTTTACCCCAGCACAGTTCCTCTGTGTAAATTGCTCTTTTCCATTGTATATTGATCTCATGACAGATTTAGAGAGAAAACACAATTTCACCCACCAATTACCATTTTGCTAAATAAACAATCCAATCACAGTTAACAAAGAAAATATCAGAGTCAGTCCTACAGGAAGCAGATCTTGGCTGTGCTGGTGAGCCATGTTACAGGCAAGTATTATAGATCAATAGAAAATGGAGGTGCCACCTGATAGCCAGGCTTCTTATATTCTTCCATCATTCTCATGAGCATCCCAGAATAAGAATGGCAACCTCAACAACTTTTCCCAAGGACCAGTTGTTTGCTCTCTGGAGTAAGTGAAGACTTTGTTATCCTTGTGTGCTGGGTGTTATTGGTTTATCAGTGTTTTACATTACCTTACAGAAAGCTAGTTTAATGCATCTATATCTATATATATTGATATCTATCTATCTATCTATCTATCTATCTATCTATCTATCTACATTTCAAGCTGCCTTCTCCAAAGCTCTCTGATTTTCTGCTTCACTGTTTGTGACTGGTCAGGATGATCCAGGTAGAGAAACACAGTGGATCAAGATGATACAAGATGATGCTTATGATATTTATGATTAAACAGCATTTAGCACTAATAGATGTCACATCCATACATCTTTCAGTTTGGGCATGGAATGAACAAATCCAATTAATACTTTAGAATTTCTTTTGAGAAGCATGAAAGATTTAAGTTTCCTATACACACTCTTCCAAGAAAGAGATGTATTCAGATCAWATGAGAGAATCAGGCAAGACCATCTGTGAGTGTATTATGGCCTGGGATTTGTGATCAAGTTCCTAAATGCCGTCTGTGCTGGGACACYTGACTGCACTTTCTGAAGCAACTGGAGATGATTTAGCTTAGACTGCAATGCTAAAGGGCTGTATCAAATTGCACTGCCTAGCATTTTCCAAGGACAAACAGGACTCTCCTACATGGACRCCAGAAACTTTCAGTTGGAGCATGAGCCTGATTTCTCAGAAGTAACAGGAGACAGAGAGATTGCCAGTGAGTGAGCAGAAAGTCCTTGGGGACCCTTGAGTCACGATKAGATCTTTTTACAGATATTTGCTAATTTGTCATTAAAGATCCTCAAAGATGGAGACRTTTCAACCACTCCAAACAGTCTATTCTTTTGGTTCTTTCTGCTTTCTGCAGCTGCATTTTTTCCCTAATGTCTCATCTTAAACATTTTTGGTGCTTTTTAAGACCGTCTGTTCTAATTTACAATGAATATAAGAACAATGTGGCAAACTGAAATATTTAAAGACTAACACTATGATAAAATTACAAAAAGTAATGAAAAAAAAGGAACACAGCCAAACAGGCATGCAGGGAAGGTTTTGCAAAGGTAAACCTTTTGAAAAAGTCTGGAAGTGTCAGAAATGAAAACTTARAGAAAATTACTGTATTATACTAGCTCTTGACATATAAATTAATGGGATAAAAGATTTGGGCAGGTTCTTTAGCCTCTTCAAGGGGCTGGCTGGTCTCAGAGCAGACTGTTCTCCAGGGTGAGTTACCTTTTCATCTTGTTTTACTTCCAGGGCAAAGCATGGCGCTGCATGCACAACAAGAAGGAAGATCAAATCTTTTTGTGCACAAAAACGAATTGGGACAGATGAAGCTCATTACTGCCAGTGGCCTACATGCTACAAAAWGGGTTAGTATTGCTACAAAAACCTTTTTAGTGTGTCCCTGTAATTAGCACAAGAGTACTATTATTGTAATTAAATGAATCCCCTAGTACCTAGTGCAATGTTCACGGCTTTAAGCAGGTTAATGTGAAAATTAATTTGTGCTAATTCACACAAGATCAGTGATGCCCACACCAATCTGGCTGCAGTGGCATTTTGTGAAATAACAGTATTTTCTTGTTGACTCGCACAAGGCACTGAAACTTCAAGAATTTCATATAAATCCATTTTAGCTTTCACTTGGGATGAACCTGTTGTGATAGTTTTCCATCTTCTTGGGATAAATGTATTGTGAAACTCACTCCTAAGTGAGTAAGTGATGTACTAACTCTTGACATACATTAATGGGACAAAAGATTTGGGCAGGTTCTYTAGCCTCCTCAAGGGGCTGGATGGTCTCAGAAAAGACTGTTTTCTAGAATGAGTTACCTTTTCATCTTGTTTGACTTCTAGGGCAAAGCATGGTGCTGCATGTACACAAGAAAGAAGACAGAATTTTTTTGTGCACAAAACATTAGGTCCAATAGACTGTAGGATAATTCAGAGGGATTTGAATTCTTCTCAAGTTAGTCATGGGCAAGATAATAAAATATAACTAGCTCGAGGACWGAGAGAGAACATGGTTGAAGTCAAGCCATAGCAGAGGGCAATTCAGTGTTMAGGAATAAGAAGAAAGAAGATAACTTGTTTCTGTGCTCACTGCTTATTATTCCTCCAGTAAAATGTAACACCTTGCAGTGGACAGACAATTTATATTCCCTATTTTCTTTAGTGTGCAGAAACACTGTCATCACCTGTCAGCACAATAAGGCAAATTAAGCTTCACAGCTCGAACTAAATTGTCTTGTAGTTGTGACTATTGCACTTTCTGGACAGTGATTGGCTATGCTAGGAATGGTTAATTAGGGCTTTTTTTGCTCTCTTTTTTTTTGTGTTGAATTACCTTCTGCATATTGCCTGGCTTGCCTTTCTTCAGAAGACTGCAGCCCCACATGAGTGGTTTTTGTGCACATCTACAACCATCACTCCCTAAGTTCAAATCTGCAGCCTTTGGTCACCCTCCTGCAGACGTGTGCTACCAMAATAACATGAAGGCAACACAGCAGAATCTTCACAATCTAATCCCGTTCCCAGATCCCTTCTTGTTCCCTGGCCTCTCACCCACCACCTCCAGATGGGCAGATGACAGGGCGAATCGTAAAGGCTGAGCTCAGCCTGTTGGGGTTAATCTCCAGGGACCCTAAAGACAGGCTCACCCACAGCTCAGTTCGGGGCCACCATCCTCCAGGGAACCTACCCTACCCCCTGAGTCCAGAGGAGCCTGGTGCACCCATCTCCTTGCCCTTGCCAATAACAGCARGTTCTGAGGCCCTTCTGTCCTGTCTGCTCAACACAACAAACCAAAGCTCAGACTTTCCCTCTCTTGACCCTTTCGGCTGTACCCTTGGAATACAACTTCACAGAACGCTGCATTTAATKGTGATACTAAACTGTGTCTCTGCCCCCACTGCCTCATCAGTCCCCATCTGTTGATGGGATGAGAGTTAAGGATTAGCTCTGTGTTTTAGTGTAACAGTGGGCTCAGTCAGTTCTGACAAGGAGATGGATACAAGCGGGTAGAGGAGAGATTTTCTTCACAGCTTTCCCAGCCCCTGCATAGCAAGGAAGGCCTCAAAGCTTCAGGTTTTCCAGTTCCTCCACCCCGTTTTCTGTTCCCTGGGCTCATCCATAACCTCACCAGAGGCTAAGTGAGAGCCAGGCATCTTCCCTGAGCTCCTACAGCCCTCAGTATGCAGAGGCTGRGGGAAAACAGCTCTTCTGCACTTAAACTGCCCCACACGTGTCAGAGTGCCCTGTGCCTTGTTCTTTGCTCGTCCAGAGGGGCTGATCTCTGCACCTCTTTCCTTCTTTGAGTTTTCTGCCTCACCTCTCCACCATTCCTCTTAAATTACCTGTAAAATAGTTTTTAAAGAATATGTAAGCCTGCTTTCTCCTCCTTCCCTTCAGCATCACTGCTCTTTTGTCTGTTTCCCAAAGTCTTCAGTGTCCTACCCACTCCAGATCTGGCAGGGTCATGAACTGTTTGAGAACCACGTAAATTGGATTTTCCTTTTTAYATATGAAGCTGTTTGTTTTTCTCCCTTTTCCCTAAATTCTGCCAGGCACTGAGCTTGTTGGGTCCAATTTGTCTCCATTCTTACATCAGATATCCATCTGAAGAGTGGCCCATTATGATCTCAGGTGCATTTTGCTACCATTATTTTAATTTTCCTTTTCACAAGGCCACTTAGTTGAAAATCAAGTGAGGGGAGGCTGAGCTGGGAGAGAAAACAATAAAGTGAATAAAGGGCAGCAAAACAACCTTGTTTTTCTACCAAATGTGATGCAAAGCTCCCTGGAATCTAGGTAAGGCACACTGGCTTAGACAGTTCAATTTTTTAATATTGTTTAAAAAGGAATTGTAAATGTGTAAAACTGCAAAGGACAACAGATGAAGTTTTGTATTTTCTTAAAGATAAMCAGAAAGCTGAGAATACCTTGCCATTTTGAGCTAAGAAGACACATCTGAAGAGGTCTTARTGACACTGCAAACACAGCTCTAAAATCTTTTACAGTCAACTTTCAACAGGGCATAATAGTTCTGTTCATTACAAAAAAAAATGTGTCTTTGAAATTATGAGCCTACTTTGACTTTCATGTGTTATTAGCTCTCAGTAGAACTGAAGCATTTAAATTGATTGTAATGAGACATGAGCAGACTCTATTATGGCAGCAAACCATTCCTGTTTGGAGATGGCTGGCACAGGAGGCCTCTAAAAGCATCCCACAGGCAGCAAGGATCGTGCACTGACAAAGGGAAACAAAAACTAGCTTTGGAGAGGTCTGCCATGCAGCTGGCACTGCTGAGCAGGATGTGCCAAGCAGCTGCTCTGAAGGCAAAGGAGGGCAGCACGCTTCAAAGGGTGGGAAGGGGCACTGAGGGAAGTGCCCATTAAATGCACACATGTTTTTAAATGCATACGAATGAATTTCCACCAGATGCTAAAACAGGAAGAATTAAACCTCTCGTTARAAAAGCAAAACCAAATTAAAGCAAGGTTCTCAAACAATAATAATAATAATACTCACTACTCACATATCTCTCTGACACCAGGATGCTGAAGATGAATCTATTCTGAGAATTGTAAGACTTCTTATCTTGTGACTTCTAGCTCAGATCCTTCATCTTCAAAAGCCTCTCTCACCCCTATCAACCTTTTCTAGTTTCTGCTACTACATTAAATATAATTCAATGAAGGACCTATATCACAGACTCTATTACTCTWTTCTCTCCTCATCTTTTTCCATTTCTATGCTATCTAATTATGCCAACAATGTGGAATAGCCTCTCACAATTACCCTGTTTTCATGAAGAATTTCACAGCTCTATGACCGCTGTTGAAGCTCGCTCATGTATATACACATCCTTCTGTTTATTCATTTCTAGTGCTTGTATAA
This sequence comes from Malurus melanocephalus, assembly GCF_030028575.1. Lineage (NCBI taxonomy): Eukaryota > Metazoa > Chordata > Aves > Passeriformes > Maluridae > Malurus > Malurus melanocephalus. Next base: position 359,178 of record NW_026623266.1, read on the forward strand.
CCCAAATTTCTAAGGCAAGTAACCTGAAAAAAAAAAGGATTATGAAATACTCTGAAGAGAAACCATTGCAAATGTGACAGCTGCTAAGAATCACTATGACTTTCATATTCCTCCTTCCCCTAGAGGTTACTATTGTTGCTGGCTGAGGAAACAGCTGTAGCGTGCTCACCAAGGGCAGAAAAGGCCTGGAGAAGACAGATTTGCCCTTTGGCAGTTTGATGTCTTGCTGGAAAGCTTGTCAACCTTATTTACATTTTAATTTSCATGCCAGCCTCTACCAGGTTTTATATTCACATTCTGCTTTAAAGTATCTCCTTCATTATAATCACAATGACCTTTACATGTCTTTCCCCATTAGCCTCTGGGCTGCAGTCCCTGCTCAGTGGGCTATCCAGGGACTAGCAGCAAGAAATGTCAGGCTAAGCATGACTTTTATCCAAATAGTTGGCTGTTTGTAAGGGAAACCTTTTTTTTTTTAAAAAAAAAAAAAAAAGGTATTTTTCGAAGGAGATTAAAGAGTGGTGTGGGCAAGGGTCACACCCTGATAAAGGAGAGGTGAGAGAAAATCCCTTCCTGTAAGACTGGAGCAAAASTGGTAATGGGCATCACCTGACAGTGGCTACCCTCGGGAGCAAAGAAGGCAGGAGGGATGAAATTGGGCAGTGACTGATTGCTATTGACATTATTTTTACYGACAGACTGACAACAGAACTTGGCAGGATTACGCTCCTGGCTCGTTCAGAGAAGCACTGCCATAAACATGCCCTGCTCCAAATAAATCAGAGCACAGGCACAGAAKTACTGTGTGAGCATTAGCCCCCAGACTGTCAAGCTGCTACAAAAATGCATGTTTTTTCTTACATTCAAAATAATGCCAGTTGAAAACATACACAGATTATTCAAGGTTTTATGAGCACTGCAAGGCACCTYTCAGGCATTACAGAAGAGACTTTAGCAAATACATTTTAATCAAGTAAAGCTTTCAAAACTGCTGAAGTATCCTTGGCATAGAGACTGGTGTTTTTGTAGTTACAGGCTAATCCTGACTTTCTGACGAATTCACCCGTTCAGGATTTCCAAATACAGAAGCATCCTCTTCTCAAAGTACAGAGAACACTTCTGGGGATATGGATATCATAAATGATTTCAGATTCCATAACTTATATATTTCTGATTAATTTTGATAAACATTAACATATAAAAAAAGTTTTGTAACCTAGGATTATGAACAGACATTGTAAGAATGAGGCCAAGGTGGGCTATACTGCTCAGGGTTAAATGAAATACCATATCTGGGGTGAAGGAGGATTTTTTTTTTTCCTAGGTCAGATTGCAGGGACAGTAAGACTGGGTTTCTGTCATGGATCTGCTTTCTGGGACTATCTCTGAATTTTATTAACATGTACCATAGTATCGAAAGGAACCCCATTTCCCTTTGTATCAAGGATCTACTTCAGTGCATCATCACAGAATCCCAAATTAAATAAACAGCACCAAGCCTGAGTTGGTGCTCGCTAGTTTTTCCAAAGAAATAAATGGGAAGATCACCGGGGCTACATCTGAACTTTCACAGTTCAAGAGTTAATTTGAAGTGTTTAGCTGTCAGTGGTGCAACCTTATCAAAGCAGTGGTGAAGAAGACTAATACTTTACATATTTGTGTAGACAAATGTGGACAGCAATATTTCTTCAAGTCCTGTGTAAGATAATTCTGAATTCTGCATCTCCTCAAACCAGTTGCATTGGACTGATTTGCAGCTGGGGTTAAACCAGGACACAGCATCAAGGAACATGGATCCAAAATGCCATAAATGCTGGTGGATGACACCATGCCATCAGACTGTGAGTTCAGTGCTGGAGGTTTCTGTCAACCTCTCTTAAGCTTGATCTGCCAGAAATATCCTGAGTAAAGAGTGCTGACCTAAGAGCACAATCTGGCCTGGCTATATGATGGCTGAGACTGAGGACCTGGGAAAAAAATGGTCACGTGGAATGTTGTGATGATGTCCCTATTTTAAGCCTTGTCATTCTTCATCACAATTTCCTGACACAGTTTCGAAGTCACCAGCATGGACAATGTCAAAAGAAATAAAAAATTCTGGAAGGGCTATGATATGCTGCCTACAGCTGCAAAGAAACCAAACTTCTGAAGAGATCCAGGATCAAAGGACCTGGGGAATRTCAGTTGGATGGTACTTCTGTCGTGTTACAAGATTCGATACAGCAAGTACAGGAGAACAAGTTCTGCAACAGATCAGAGCCAATTATCAAAGTACTCCCATTTGGCCATAAAAATATCTAGTAATTTAATACTGCTAAGCCTTGTTTGTAATCACAAAACTTAATGAGTACAACTTCCACTGAAAGGAAAGAAGGGAAATCTCTGGAGTAGAAAGGCTGCTAAAGAGGAGGCYAAAAATGCAAGCAAATTTGAGGTTTTAACTTCTTTTATATAGGCCATACCCTATTCATAGAGGATTTTTCTTTAATCAGTCAACCCAATGCCGAAGCCAGCTACAAGATTATGAAAGCACACTTTTGTTTTCACACTCTGTGCCATGTAGGCAAGTCTTTCAATTAAGAAACGGTTTCTTTTGTTTGCATGAGATTCTGTTTAATTTCCGGCAGGCAGATTCAGAAATAATTACCATCTATAGCAGGATGAATAGCAGTCAAATCCAGAATTCTCATTACCCGCCAAAATTTCAAAGTGAACTTAACTTCTRAACAAGCATTTGGCAGGTCTGAACAAAATGGAAAGGTATTAGACAAAAATAGTGTAGTCTTAATTTACATTTTGAACACCAAGCATGATATTTAGCAATATCCAGGAGCTCACATCTGGGAAGAGCCTGAGAGCGCTCTCAGAATACTGAGAAGGATGCACATGTATATTGAGAAGTTTGACTCCTCCTTGCCATGTTTAAGACATATTGGAGGTMATGCCTCGAACATGGGAATGATTTGGTCAAGTGCAGACAGTAGTGCCACATGTAAAAGACTTTAGCCAGTTTACATTGTTAAATTCCTGATGAAGGGCTGTAAAAGAAGATGGTTCTCAGTGATGGGACAAGAGGCATGGGGGTAAAAACTGAAATGCAAAAAAATCCATTTAAACATTAAAAGAAACTTGATTAGTCTCAAGATGATTGGATACAGGAACAGATTTTCCAAGTTGTAGAAATACTCACAGCTTGACTCTACATGACCTTGAGCAGTCTGCCCTTGCTGAMATTACTGGAATGGCTGTTGTTGGAACAGACGATCCAGTTACCTTCCAGCCTTTACTATTGCGTGCTTTTGTGAAACAATAGCTCTAATTCTCTGTAGTTATACAAATGTAACATGAGCAAAGCTCTGTTACATACAAATGTAAATAAGCAAAGCTCTTTCTCCTCTTACACTTACAAACACAGAGCTGGCAAAACCCACTGGCAAGATAACATATGGTTAACAACTTCAGCCCTTTAGAATGCAAAGATTATTAGAATAAATAAAATACTTAGCTGTATTAATGTCCCCTGGCTCCCTTTATTCTCCCTGGTGACAATGCTGTTGAACAACTGGGTACAGCGATATAAAGGTTTAATATCTGGCCGTGTTTAATATCGAACTCTGATACAGGCAGTGCCCACAATGGCTGCTGGCCTGTCAACATTTTCGAAGTTTTATAACAGCCATAAAAACTCATGGAGTATAGAAATGAGTCAACCAGTACTTATAATTGCTGGCATTTAGCACCAGAGTTGATGACTAAGAATCTATATTTGAAATACCTGGAGTTGGTGGAGACCAAGTACAAATCCTAGGGAAGATCAACTAAGCACTATATTTTTGTGAATTAAATACACTGAAATGTGTGCAGCTTGTACAACTTCTGGGTGAGTGCTTAAAAGCCACATTTATTCACACACACACACTACAAACATATTGGGGTATCATCCAAAATGAATATTGTTTTGATTTGGTTTTCCCCTAGTGCAGAATATTGCCATGTTTGGCATTCATCTTCCTGCCCTTTCATCAGCAGAAGTGGCGGCATTTCACATTTCAGAAATAATGTTTAGGGAATTCCCTGGGGCATAATTTTTGGTGGCAGATGTCACCTATCTCATATGCTCAAATACAGTTTGACAGCATGCAAGTGGTCTTTCTGCACTAACCAACCTCACAAAAAATAATTTGAGATAAAAATTCAGGGAGTTAGTGTCATMATGTCTGAGATGTTTCCCTGTCAGAGAAAGAGCTTCACTAAAAAATGGATGTTCCAAGATTATACATTAAACATATTTTTACTTTGCAGTTTATGTAATTTTGAAAGAGGGCGGATCTTACAAATAACATGCTAATAAAATTTAGTTATCCAGAAGAATCCTGATGCAGTACAAACACCATATATCAATGGTATCCACCTCAAGGGTGCCAGTCACAATTACAGAAGTGCTGCAAGTAAATCAAAGGATAGGACAGTGGCTAAATTAAAAGTATGCTTGACCTTCAGGCTGAGCAGATTAATTTAACTACAACTTTGTCTGAAAGACCTACAGATAGTTTGAGTCACACTCAGCAAGAGACACATCCACCAGAAGACGAAAGGCTGAGTCAGACCTCCCAGATGTTAACCAGAGGTTAAGGCACACATTAATGATGTTTGTGCTCTCAGGCTGGGCTCTGAGTTACAGGTTTCAGTTATATGTAAATGGTGAAGATCCCAATCAGGCTCTGAATGTTTCTASATCAGTGCTTAGACCTTTACCGTTTACTAAACTGAGCGCCTTCAATATTTGAATTCAAGTTATTCACTTGCATATGAAACTCAAGTATCTATTTCTTTTTGCTGGGAACACCAGTAGATTAAATAAGTTTCCTCACTGAAAAATCAGCTTTTAAATCAAAATACAATTTGCCAGTAGGGATACCATTTTTCAGCGCAGAAGTTCAAACATGAATTCCTCCTGTCCCTCTTTCCTTCCTCCCTCAAATGACACTTTTGGACAGCTGAAGTTTTTTAGAAGTATATACCAATGTCTTTATTTTTTGACTTTTTTTCCCCTCTACTGGTCTCTGTCTTCAACACACATTTATGTTTAGGGATATAAGCCTGAAAAAAAATTGACATATTTCTGCTATTTTGAACCTCACATTGACATAAAACATCACTTATATTTTACCTTCATGTATACTTTAAAGATAACTATACCAAAATTCAGCAGAGTCGAGGATCTCAGGTATGGTAACTTAACACTGGATCTCAGGTAAAAGAGGTAAAAGAAAGAAGATAGAAGTGTTATCATTGTATGATTCACAGGAAGATGGGCCAGCTAGCTCACTAGTTTGAAGTTAAACAAGTCTGTAATTTTTCTTCCCATACTTCAAATCTTAAAAACACCTCCTATGATAAATACAAATCAATAATTCTTGATGAAACGTATCTTAAGGTTAAATTGACAGGTCTCCAGACAACTTCTACAGTATAAGCTTGTTTGTTATCCTGTTAAATAAGCACACTAAAAAGAAACTGAAATAGAAAATTTCAGTGTTTCAATCTTGATAAATTTAGGAGTTTCTTTGGCCAGCACTTTATGTTAAATCTCTCCAACAACTGAAATGTTGACTTTCAAGTCTAATGAACAGTGTAGGGCAAAACCTGAACTAGCTTATGATTGGTACATAAACCTGAACTTAAATTTATAGATGCACTTCACATCTTTCCACTGGAAAAATACATAAAAAGATGTAGTCCTTCCTGCTTTCTGTCCTCTAGCACTTTTACTTCTCCTGTCTCAGACCCCTACAGTCAAAACCTGCGCACKGAAATGAATTTAATAAAAACAAAGCAGAATTTATTTACATCTCTGAAAAGATGGGAGAAAGCTGAATATGAGTATTTTCTTTTCAGTGGTCAGGTGCAAGTAGCAAGACATGAAAGAGCAAAAACCAAAGAAAGAGATCTGATTGCAAAATGCTTCCACTACATTACCTTAAAAGGCCAACATATAATTGCTGCCACAAAAAAATATCCCGGTTTCTCTGTAAATATGTTTCAGGAATCTTGTACAACTCGAACAGCATACCATTATAATTCAAAGATGATAACATTTGAAAGGAAAGAGAAGAAATCAAACATGAACAGGAAACATTTAAAGTGCCTTTATATTACAGAACACTTCCTTTAATTCAAATAAGAACATTTTAGAAAATCTACAGAAAATGTTATGGGTTTGAACTAACAAATTGCAAAGAACTGTGAAAGTAATTCCACACCTGGAAAACCTGTTTTGAATGGGCGAATGCTATTTTCCCCTCCTCCCAAACCTGTTTCTATGTTGGATGGTACATTTCACTGAAGTATTTAACACTTGTGGTTGTACCTCAAAGAGAAGAAATACAGACCGCCACAGGTAACACCTGAATTTCACCTAAGGCTCTCTACTATTAATTTTATTTTGTATTTCTGGACTACTGCCCAACCCAAAGCCAGCAGCAGCCACTATGCACTGTCATTTTCCTATGGMATGTCCACCAGAAACACCTACTTGAGAAGGACGAGGATAGTCCTTGGAACATTGAGAGCGGATGATGATTTTGCCTCTTATCACTTTTCTATCTGGAATAATAGATTCCTTTTAAAAGGAATATTTTGGTAGTGAGGGAGAAAGATCTATTCCTATAAACAAACTGAGATAAACAGTAAACTGTATAAACAGTACTCTAAATAAATACAGAGAGAATAAAATACAGAAAAGGTACTGTATACTGTATTTATATTTATACCTTCTTAAAACCTACAAGCAGATTTTTTTGAAAGAGATAATTTTTAMTTACTTCACTTTACCACTAGTATTACTAGCTGTTGTGGATATTTTTTTCTACTTGGGGAACACAGTACTGAACGCAGCAAAAAGTGCTTCTGGGACTATGATTCCTTAAAATATAGAAATAAATAGCTATAGAAGGAAAAAAACAAAACAAATAAAAAGCCCCCACAACAAAGTGAATAGATTAGCCCGCCTGGCTCGCTCTCTCGTCCAGTTTCAGCATGTGGCTGCACACAACACAGTTCAATCAGTTCTTTATTATTTTATAATGTTAAAGGTTATTACCACAACACACAAAAAGCATAATAGCGGGTTCTTAAATTAGCATTCGCTTAGCTCAAATGCCACTGCACTAATCCCTTTCCTTAAAACCCAGCACAAACAATATTGCAAATCATGCTCACAGAGTGGGGGTTTGTCCAGAACAGGCGCGCCTCCTCAGGAGTACAGTAATAAATTAGAAGGGACACCCCAYGTCTCACTCTGTCACTTTGCAGGCTCTTCAAACACGACACACTGACCAGTGTGATGTAAAGATGACATTAACTCTCAGGATTTAAAGAACTGTTGTCAATGCAGATTACTCTCCTGCCTGGCTAAAATAATAGGAGCTTTCTGCTAACACTACAAAAGTATTCTGGGAACGATGACTCCATCTGCAGTTTTATCAGGCTGACTTTTGGGTGAGCACATCGGTAATTTCCCAACAAGTGAAAAGTTGTTGATGCCATAAGCATTTCCCTGTAGTACAAAATAAAATTTGTATATTAATATTAAGTTTTAGGCCACCAACCGCTAATTGGAATTTTGCACATGACAGAAGAGAGCATGCCACTGTTGTTCAGACTACAAGTGAGGATCACTCCTGTTGGCTTACTGCACACGGAATGAAAAATGTTCTCCATCTTCAGTTATTCCAGGCAGGACAAAAAACTGAGGACCAGAGAAGCAGCAGGTGCTTCATCGTGCTTTCAGCCTGCAATCTGATGGGATTACAGGAGCCACTTTCATGAGGAGCTGTGGAAGAGGGTCTCCACAGATAATTTTTTTCTTCTACTTGTGGTCATGATATGAGAAAGATGAAAAGCATTAATTTAGAGGAATGTACAGGGACTTCCAGTGCAGCTTTCTTGGGACATGTATCTAAGTCCTGCCTGCAGGACTCAAAGCTGTGGGGCCTTTACTAGAGATGATCCTAGATGTGWGTCAAATCCCACACCTCTGTTTATGGGCAGCTTCTCCACAGGTTAGAACTCTTCTGTAGTGGAAACAGYTATTGGAACCAGCAACCCTCTGACCTTGCATGCTCTCTGAAAACATGTAAAAACTCCATTGAAAGCTAATATCAGCTGCTTATCTCTTGAAAAGGATGCTTGAGGAATACTTTTAATGTTTCTTATATTCTAGACTACATTAAATGTCATGCAGAAAACAGACAATTTTTATCACTTTATTTCATTGACATCTGGCTCCTACTGATATCTGGCACTGAATTCTCCAGAATCAGCTCTACTACCCTGGAGCACACCCTTTTCACCTGTGAGGTTCTAAAAACTGACAGATCTTTGCCATTTTAACCATCTGGCAGCAAGAAAAGTGCTTTTATGTTATTTTTTTTCCCAGCAAAGATTACTTACATAAATAGTTCCTTTTTTTCCCCCACTCTTTTTAAAAATAATAGCATAATATCTCCAGATGCCAAGACACCAGGAGCCACTAAACAAACCACACACTTGAACCCACAAACTGAACTTAGCATTTATGAGATGCATTTTGTTTACAAGTGAATCTTTCATGGGTTTAATAACTTGAATATCCCCTCCTGCTTGTACAATCATATAAAACCCAACCAAAGTCTCTTATGCAGGATTAGACCTTTATGTGTTTAACATCAAAGGGCATGCTTTATGTGTTTATGAACAAGCTCTCTTTTTGCTCCAGCTGCCAAATGTACTCCTCCTGTAAAGGATTGTCATCCTTTACTACATTCTAGCTCTTCATTTCCATGAAGTTACATTGGCTATTCCCAGCACTGAGGATACCATATGTCTAACCTATTATTTCATCCATTTTTCCACTGAAGGCCCTGAAAGCACATCATTATGATTGTCAGTGTCTGTCCAGCTTTGTTTCACACCCATCTTGAACACTGAATTCCAACCTGAGAATTCTTAAAAATAGCACAGTGTTGCTTTGTCAATCTCTTCAATAAAAAGAGAATTAATATATAGCTAACCRCTTTCAATTCTATGCATTAGATATTTCTGTCTTAAGATTCAGTATTATAAATGCACTGCTCTATTTAAAACCACGGTTTGCGTAGATGTGCTTGAAAGAGCAAMGCAGAAGTGCATCAGACACACAAACATGTGAGTTTACACACCCCTGCTGCAATCTCCAATCACTTTTTACACAAAGAGCACAGTCACACAACTACACAGTCACACATCAGCTATGTTTACTGCAAACCAAAACTCTCCAAAAACTAATGCTGGCTTATCCAATGATCTATTTCATCAAAAATGTTGACCGCCAGGGATGAATGCCGGGACTTCATACATGGGACTTCACAGCAAACCTGAAGGTCAGTAAACAGGAGGTGTTTCAGACCAAAGATAGACCAAAAGATAAAATGATTGATTCTTGAGCTAAGGACTTTTATCAAAGGTACTTTTCCTGAGTATCTATATTTTATACAAAAGATAATGTGAATACAGGTGCCTTGGTTGGTTTCAGCTGTAACCAGGAGGAAAAGCAGAGGAAGGTTCCTCTCGGAGAGCAGATTTCTGCTACTCCAGAGTGCTATGCATCAATCCTAAAATATTACCTCTATTCAGAAATGGACAGGGAGGCAACACACTCTTGGAGCTGTGGTGCAGGGTGTTTCCAGCAGGATGTAACACTAACAACAGGGAGGGCTGCTTGCTTGACCAGCCCTGGTAACTAAGAGCATTTAAGACACGGCACTCCATGGAAGGCACTCCTGTTGCTTACTGAGGTGGGAGGGGAGGCATGGATCACAGTACCAAACTGATATCCATGTAAAACATCTGCATSCTCCAGATCAAGGTGAGATAAAATACAGTTCTTAGTCACTGTTGTTTTTCCTTCAGCATCCCTCCTGGTTTATGACCACAAAGGAGCAGTAGGCATGCACCCGGGAGAAAATGGGATTTTTGCCWCATCCTTGGGCTATTTTTCTTGGTCTTATTTAGAGTGAACTTTGAGAAGCTGGTCTCATTGTGCCCAAGCCTCCACACCACTGCCTGGAGACTGAACTAGTTGTCAGCTTAATTTACTGTGTAATAACAAATAGCGAGTCTGGATCCCTGGTTTCGACAAGAGCCCATATGCCCATATCATAACTTTCTCCTTTTAGGGTTGTTTTTCCTGTCCTAATTTATACTTCCTAAGTTACAGTACATACATTTACATGGTTAATGTTCACATTGCTGAGATTACACCATTGTGATGCATGCAATATAAATGCCTAGACAGATGGATGCAATATCACAGATTTCTGAAAGGAGGAGAACTTGCAAAGCCAGAAGCTCACACTTTGAGAAACCCATTTGCTAGCACAGGGGTCACTGAAAATAGATCTGAATGCTTAAAAAGCAGTGCAATACTCTTAAATAAAGTATTGCTGACAAAGGTATACACTCTTTCCTAGAAATAGGCTCTAGTCTGTTAGGCTGCCAGGAAATAATCATCACCAAAAAATCTGATTTTTTCAAATGTATGATTTATAAAGACTAAGTGCAAATCTGCTCAGCAAAGGAAATCGATGGCAAAGGCCACTTTGCCAATAGCCTATCTCTTTCAATAAAAATTGATACTAAAAGGAGACACCTTTTTAATTAAACTAGGATCAGTCCTGCAGCTTTGATACTTCACAGATAACTCACTGAGAAAATTATTTCTAAGTGAGAAGCCACAATACAAGTCTAAATTACTACAGAGTAAACAGTTTGCACAGATAGCAGGTGAGAGGTCCCTGGAASAGAGTGTCTCTCTGCATCTATTAATAATACAGCAATAAGACAACAGGTGCTGTTCTGCCAAGCGCTCTTGATATTCTGATACAACAAACTTGCTTCTCCAACCCACAGAGAGAAAAAAAACAACCCCAAACCCGAGACAGAGGCAATTACTGTAATACTGCTATTGATAAAAGAAAAAGCAGAATTGTTACTTGTGACCACTTGCCTCTCCTGAGGGGACATATAGGTATTGTATGGCAATCTTAATATTTCAGTTTCCTAAATTCTGCTTTTAAATTCCTTTCTGATTAAAACAACAAAAAAATTGCAGGCTTACTGATCTSTAAAGGCTACTGGCAAGATAATGTCGACATATTATTAGGGCTCTCTTGAAAAGACACAGAGGTCAAAAAGAAGCAAGTGACAAAGAATCTAAAGCAGGTGAAATGCAAAAAGTCATGCAGACGTTATAGGAAATATACCTTTCTCTGCCTAGCTGTGCTATAGCACATTTCCAGTTTGTTTCAAAGTCTCCCTTTGCCTTTCATCTTACACATATTTCAGCACTGTTGTTATGCAAGATGGGGAATCATTCGTTTTAATGTGATACTAAGCACATTACCACAAAACCAGAAAGAAGCTACAATTTTACTGTTTATCTAATTAAAAAGCTCTGTGATTCAAATTCTTTGTAGCCCCTCACTGCACACAAAAGATTTAATACTGCATCTGAAAAGCCACATGTACAAAAAAAGCAAAGAATTTGCAAATGCTTCTGATATTTGCTTATTCTTTTCCTTCCTCTTGTTACAAAAGCCACAGCTATCACTCTCTTTAATCGCTAATAAAAGCAATTTAATGACAGGTGGATTTGCTGATTTGTATCTCTTTGAACCCCCAACACGCTCACTAAAGGAAAGTAACTTTAGCTAGGAAAGAGATCCTCGCAGCACGATGGTGAATAATTCATCATTGCATTTTTCTTTTCATCTCATTTTGTGCCAGTAACGTACACAACTGAAAATATTGCAAAATCTAAAAACAACCACAGACAAGGACTTCCAGCAGCAAAATACACATAAAACTAGCAGGCAGGTCTCCCCAGCTTATATAATAACAGCTTTAGCTCGACAGAACCCCCATCACTCACCGAGGGCTGAATTCACTTGAACAAAAGCGGAGCCCAGACACCAAACGCAGCTTTGCAGGACTCTCAATGCAAGATGCTCCTGTCTGCTGTTCGGTTCACACTTGCCTTTATAACTAAGCCAACCAACAACATTCAGCTGCTGAACCTGATGAATTATAAAACGGTAGCTCCCAGACTCTCATATTTTACATCACAGGGGGTGGTCATCCGGCATACACACTGCCTGTGTACATATATTCTGCTATAACTCATCCTGATAAACACATCAGTGCTGGCAGCAGTGACAGTAATTGGTGCTCAGGATGTACAAGCACAAACCAATAGAGCACACTCCCACCTTCTGCTCTGTGCAACATCTCTACCTGTCAATCACTGCACCTTGTTAAGGTGGAATGATCAGCTGCACTTGGGGGAGAGGCAGAAGTCAGAGAAAGAGCCATCTACCAATGCAAATTCTTCCCTTAAACATTTCTTAATGCAGTAGTAAATGTAGCTTCGATATCCTCTAGATAACAATTTTCATGATTTCTTTTTTTAAATCTTCATAACGTCTTCCCTTCTTAAAGACACAGCTCTCGTTTAACAACTAACACAGGGTTCGTTACTTCTACTATCATGAATGGAAATTATTCAGGCAAATTCCAGGGACATTAGCACGGTTAGACTAAAAGCATTACTCCAGGCAGAATGACTGCTAAAAGTAATATACTTGTTAGGTGAAATTCTGTGCCCATTTTAAAATCCTCCTAAAAATGCTGAAAGGTTTTAAGAACAACCTCTAAATTATAAGTATCTATTTGTGATGCTCTTCACTTCTCAAATGCTCGCTCTTTCCCATATGCTTGCCTTGTTTTTAAAATCAATGTATAGATAAAAAATTACAGAACCAAACACCTAAAGCCTAGACCCACATTAATACAATCAATTAAATGGAACATTTTAAAATTGGATTAATTACAGCAATAACAATCGCAATTCTCAGATGTGCAACAAATTAACTCTCACAATTAGCCCCTAACAAGCAAAACTGGTTATGGTAATGGTAAAACACAGCCAGGGATCAGCCACTGGAAAGGGGTTTTTATGGCAATTTTTTTTTTACAGTGGAACAGAAGTTGCTGTTTCAGAGTTGAGCTCCAGGAATTTAATATGTGTTTTACACAAGCTCAAGGCTATTTGCACACCTTATTAAAGAGRATTTTCTATTTCTACATCACTGGTGATGATTCTCAGAGGGTTCCATTTGGGACCCGAACACTTAATCCAGCTCCTTTCCTTTCCCATGCCTGTAAAAGTCCCCCAGTTTTTTGGTGCCATGAAGAAATGTTGTGCTTGGGAAGGTGAGCACAGTTGTGTGAACGGTTGTGCATTGCCTGGATGCTTTTCCACGAACAACTGGGCTGAGGAATGCAAATGAAGGCTGTGCCGGCAGCCCCAGGCAGAAACCCAACCCTTGTCACCATCTGGAGCGACTGATGTGCGTCACAATGTGGGAACTGGGTGTTGCATTTCACGCATAGCAGAAGCTAGTCCTATATATATACATCCCTTCCCTCCTGTTCTAGCTGTTTGTTCCACCCCATTCCTCATTTGTCTCTTTGTGTTCAGCACCTTTACTATCCGAGAAAAAAAAAAAAAAAAATCACTGAAGGCCAGAGGCATGAGCAGCGTTTCTGCATGTGCTACTGGCTCTTACTACAGCTGCCTGTGTGAAGGAAAGACTCTAGTGTTGGGTGGCAGAGTGTAGGGGAGACGCATCAGGATTTAATCACAGTAACATCAGGTTTTGATGTCTCTGTCTTTCTCAGAGGAAAGGACAGCTGAGATGCAGTAATTGGATTCTCCTGCCATGCTGACTGACAATAATCCAATATGGGCAGAAAATATTCCAGATGATAAACCCTGGCTCATTAAGAAGCAGCAAGAAAAATCTTTGCCACTGGATTTGGCTTTTAGAGCCAAATTCCATTCTCAAGGGTTTACATATTTCACGTGCATATCATGTAGGTTCCMTAAAATTACAACAGTTTGTTGTCTTGTGCACTAATTAGGGTTTTCTGACCTATTTTTCATAAGAGACAGTTTCAAACCATATGTGCCTGTTTTCCCTTTTGTTTTTCCTTTACCATTCAGGCTCTAAGAGGCTCCCAAGGATCTGTGTAAACATGACACTGCCTTATAACAATTTGCTGCCACGTGAGTAAGAGAGAGACAAGAAATGCTTGGTTGAATGTCCTTGACCAACACAACATTCATGCCGAAATTCAGCTCCCATTTACTGAAGAAAATGTTTGTAAAAGTGACCAATATCTCACTAATGTAAGCCACAGCAATATTTCCTAGCTGTGTGTAGGTGGCATGCATAAACCACAGTCTGCGGTATTACATAAGAGCCACAGTTCCAAGAAAAATTGCTACCTTGTTTCACACTTACTTGCAATTTTTAATTAGTTTTCCTGGCTTCCATGTTACCTTTCTGTGAGTAATACGGCTGATACTGCCATAATAGTCAACAATGTGGTGCTCTGTAAAAGTGCTGCCTTCGAGGTGATTTGATACGCTCAACACACAACTGATGTCCCTGGGGCACTGTTCAAACATTCTGGTGCAGAATTCGAGCATACTCACTCCACTGACAGGTGTGTGAAAATCCCATATGGCTGCCAGATTTCTCTATACCTACATATATATATAGAGTATGTATTTTAAGGCATTTGTAACAAACACATTTGGTATTGACTCTGATGTTCTTCACTTCAAGCTGCAAAATAGAAATGATCTAAAAATGAAAAAAAAAAAAAACAAGGAAAAAGTGTTCCCATTTGCTACCAAAACATTACTTCTTTCTTCCATAATCACATGGTCTATACTGACTACACATAATCACTTATTTGCTGTCTAAAGTGAGCACACAGACCACTGAGGAAAAATCAGGGCATTCAGCTGGAATAACAAGAGCAAAAGAAGAAAACGTAACTTCAAATCAAGAACTACAGGCAGGTTTGATATTTTCAAGATCACAAATTAGCTAGTACTGTTAACTCACACCTCAGTGAAGAAAAAACAGATCGCCAGAATCTTCACAGCACGGACCTGGAGTTTCAGGTGCAAAAATGCGCATCACCAGTTGCTAATTTCCAGGTTACACCAGATAGTATGGATGCCCAGTGCTCTGGGTAGTGCTCTTACCATGTGGCCCAAGATGCCATCTTGAAAACTAAAGATGTATTTATTCAGTGTCCTGAATTCAGCAATCTTCAATTCCTTTACTGATCTTTGGTCAGACTTACGTATTTTTACCCTAGATTTACACTCTTTCATCTGATAGCCTTTTGATGGCACTGCCAGAGAGTATCGCTAAAGGAAAGAGGTCAGCAGGATTCAAAAAAGGATGGGGCATTTATCAAACAGTATCATGCAGAAGAACAGCAATAACAGGAAACCTAAGCTTTCCAATGATCAGGGGGTGTAAAACACTGTTTCTTTCAGGTGYTTTTCCTTTCATGGCAGGCTCAACCCACTGCTCTGCCTCAGTCTGCATCACTTTACAATAGCCTAGCTTCTCCTGGGCCCCTCATAGGACAAAGAATATCAAGGGCTGCAAGTCACTTCCCACACCTTCCTCCCAGCAAAGGCACTAATTTAGCTCTCCCTACCTAATCTGGTTGAGTATTACCATGAAAACTGTATTAGTTTAGTTAATTCTGAGATCTACCTTTCTTCAGCTCAAAATCAGCTGAGGATAATTGTAAAGCTTTTATTACATTTGATAAAGGCACTCCCTTGTTACAGGGAATTTCCCCACCTAAACACTCTGAAAGGTAATAGGGTGAGAAGGAATCATCATTCCTTTTGAGTGCAGAAATCTATCAAAGTTTTAATTCCAGCTGAGACCACAGGAGATTTACAAGTTTCACAAACAACTCCATTGTCTGTGATCTGAATCCAATGAGAATTTGTCCTTTTATAAATATATGGTAAAATAGTAGACATTGAGTCAGACAGATTTCATTGCTGCAACTCATATACATCCCACACTGCAAAATAAACAACAGTGACAATGTAAATTAATTTAGTTGCCACAGCAAGGGAATGGAGGAATTTAATTTTCTTTCAATGCAGCACACATGAAATTCCATGTAAGACCAGTTTTTAAATAGAGTTTCAGTTTCTAAGATTAATCCTTATAAGTAMGAATGAATAAAAATGGATATTCAGATGATTAATAAATTGGCTGGCACCGGGCTTTGAAGATGTAAAAGAGTGCTGTTGGTATAATAATATTTTTCTGTATTAGAATACTTTCCTTCCTCAAGTGACATCTCTTTTGCTACAAGTGCATAGTGAAAGCTCAAGCCCTCTTTCTGAATGAGCACTGTGTTTGAAAAACAGAGAATAAAAAGGATATTCAGCTAGGTGTGAATGAACAGATGCCCAGGAGAGCAATTTAAGTTGATCAAGAGCAATGACAAGAACTTGCTTTGCTAGTTAGGAAGGCTGATCGCTCCTAATGGTGGCTTCATAGTCTTAAGAATATGAATGATCCTATCAGTAATAAAGAAGAGCAGCTAAAAGGAAGGAAGACCAGATGGCACTTTCCCTAGAGCCTCTGGAGAGGCTGCCTGGATTTGATTTGATTTGAAAAGCTTTTATAGTACCCCGTGAACCTGGAATAATACAGCAACCCATTAATAAGTCAGCAGATATCACAGGAGCAGTCTGAGATTTCATAAAAATGTTGATTTTCAGGATGGCTTAGATTAGTTCAGTGGGTGAAAAGAATTGAGAAMCCTGGAGGAGATAGTTCAAAACCCAGAACTGGTTTGCATTGTTTGTTTGGTTTTCTCAAATTTAATTTTCCATTGAACTTTGTGTTTCCTTTTGCTGTTATCTTTAAAATGAGTTAAAATTTGTCTGAAGCTTGATATTCAAATCCAAAAGAAATCACAAAGGGCTTAATAGCTCTAYGAGCTGGAGAAGTGGCTAAGGTTTCATTTTCTATTAGCTAAAAGCTTAAATGTAGTAGCAAACAGACAAGCATGTTTTACACATCTTTTACACAAACAGAAGGTCCCACAGTCGAGTCCTTGTAATGCTGATGCAGGAAGCAAACGAGTTAACAGCTCTGAATGGCAAAGGATGGTGGAGCCACGAAGATCCTCCTYGGATTCGCAGTTTAACTTTGCGTGCACTCTGTGGTGGGAGGAGTAGGTGGCTGATTTGGGAAGAAGCACAGCACAGGAATGATACACTTGACTCCTCTGAGGCTGGTGATGAAAATCTGTCAGCTTGGCATAGTCCTTCACGTTACCTACAGCAAGAACTGACACATGGGGAGAGCAACAGCTCCACACACATCACGGCAAAACCCACAGAATGCAGATGGAAAAGACCTTGAAGATCACCAAGTCGAACCATTAACCCAGCACTGCTGAGTCCACCACCAAACCATGTCCCTAAGCACCACACCTACATGTTTTTTGGACCCTTCCAGGGATGATAATTCCACTTCCCTTGGCAGCCTGTTCCAACGCCTGACGACATTTAGTGAAGAAACTTCTCCTAATATCTAACCTAACTTTCCCTGATGCAACTTGAGTTCATTTCCTCTTGTCCCACCACTTGTTTCATGGAAGAAGAGACTGACCCCCACCTGGCTGCACCCGCTTTCCTGGTGRCTGTAGAGAGCACAGCATAAGGGGCAGAGTGTGTGTGCTGGAGAAAGCAGAACTGCTGCACTGCAAGGGGCTATCCATGGAAAGAGAAACAAATACACAAAACAGCCTTCATGYGGAAACAGTGAAATTCAGGCCTGAATTTGTGGTAGATTGCAAAAAATAAGCGGCATCGCCTGAGGATGCCTTCTGCACTGATTGTGACAAAGAGCTAGCACAGGAATCAGTACGCACGCACACACTCTCAGATTAAGTTTTCCCCTCCTACAGTTTTCTTTCAGGAAAGAGAATCTGAAGCCTGGATGACTAACTACAATACAGATGGCAGAGCAGTGTAGAGATACAAGCTCCAACTAGCTTAGATGATACCACGATTGAATTTAACCTACTCATACTGAACTCCACGGTTATGCTGTTCCTGAAGCCCGAACATGCAAAGCAGTTTAGGATTCAGACAAACCAAGGAAGGACAGCAGGTGATACTCAAGCTAGATCTGTGCCAGAATTCTTGCAAATTTCCTTCTGCAGTTTTTTGCCATTGCTTGTGAATGTGCCAAGAAAGTACCTCCCAGCAAGAAATAATTCATGGAATTACAGCAGCATCAGAGTGAAGTATTGCTCTGAAAAGCAGGGATACAGAAAACCCTCTTTCAGCTCAGCAGGAGTCGAATGTAGCCTTGCATGGTTCACAAGACTGCTGAAACTGCAGATTTACTGTCTTGGCTCTAATGTCAGAACAATTAATTCAGCGCTCACCAGGAACCCTTTTGGGTAGCCAGGGGTGATGGKTCCCTGGCAGATTTGCTTTGAGGGGATTGTCATGCTCAGCGTATTCCTACACTGTCTGGGCATTCTGAAGGTGTGGATGGCAATGAAACTTCAGGTCAGCAGTAACTGTGAGCAGGGAAATGTCTGCCATCCCATCACATTTATAGCTGGTAACTAAATTCCACAGAKCCTGAGCTCAGCTGGGCACTTAAGGACAAGCCACTCTTTGGTGAGGATTCTGTCTGAAGGGACCCAAGAACCAGGACACTGATTAGATGCTGTGTTCGTGAACTACTTATAGCTCAAGGATTAATTAGGAGTGGGAAAATGCTCTAAGACCTTTAACTGAAGAACTGAAGAATTAAAGGAGTTGAAATATAAATACTTATTGTCAGTAGAGTATCAGAACCTCTGATTGAAACCCTACAGAAATAACTCACGCTATTTAGATACAACAAGAACATTCAGTTAAGATTTCATAAATGACAAAATGGGATTTATGTTGGAATGATGAACAGCTGAACAGAGAGGAGGTGCATGTTAAAGCTGAGGGTGTGTAGTTTTCAGCACTGGAACTTGTACCTGTCTAYTCCTGTGCTCTGGCCAACTTTCTGTGAGGTAATACAAGAAATCATATGGAAAATAAAGGCCAAAGATAAAAGTTAAGAGCAGCAGTGGGGAGCTGATTGCCTTCTCTTCCTTGTGCTTGCAACTCAACTGCTATTTTAGCAGAGCATCTTGGAAACGGKAAGCAGGAGCAAACGACAGTAGCTGGGAACTTGGGACATTTGCTGTAAGCATTTTGTGTGTCCTGGGATGGATACTGATTCTGTGATTCACTTTCTCAGCTCAGCACTGCTCCAGGTACTGCAGAGGAACATTAAAAGTAGTGATGCATATAAACATTTAACCTGCAGGCCACATAAACACCTTCAAAGCAAACAGCTCTGCAAGATTTTGAGTGTAAAAGCAGTGATTTTCTTCCACCCTTTTTTTTTTTTTTCACGTGCTTTTTCCCACAATAAAAAAAAAAAATAAATAAATTTGCCTTCCCAGTGTTAATATTGCACAGCAAACAGACATATCCGTCAGTCTGAGGGATATAAGAAGAAACAATATAAAAGTACTGTTGCTGAGCAGGGATACAATCAAAGGAACTCAGAGAACACATTGTTAAAATGTGGTTTGGGGGCAGAATAATCAGAAGGGACATATTTGAATGAGAACAATAAAAACAAAATGATCCTGAGGTGAAGATGCTGAAAGTGGACAAACCATACGGTGCTGGTACCAAACAAGGACTTCAATAAGAATGTATAAAAATGCACTAAGATGATGAAAATGGRCTACTTTTGGAGGAAATAATATGATCCTTATGAAGAAAACATTGTGTACACTGCACCATGAAAGGACAGAGCAGTTAGGAGAATGACTCCCTGTGGAGCCTGTAGCCAGCTTCATATCCTAATAGATGGGATGTGTCCTGGCAATGTGTGACCCTGTGGACATCCTTGTATTCTCTTAGAGAGTAATAAAAACTATGGCCCTGAAAGTATCRCCAGAGTCCTGGGCATGCAAAAATTAGTCAGCCTGTGCAGAAGTTTATGAGGTGAAAAAAATCCTTTTGCTTTCTACCAGTAGATTTAATTACTTTGCTTGCCAGTAAGCATCCCATTGGACTACTGTTCTTCAGCTCTTTCCCACTGAAATAACAGGGTATTTTAGGAGGATGGAAAATGCAAATCCTATGTGTATATTTCAACTACACTGCCTATATCCTCATAAAAGAAGAGATTAGGAGGTAAAGCCTTTCTGAGTATGACCAACCAACAAAATAATTTTTTTATTAAATTAAAGCAATAATTTGTAATGAATATATGGCTTTTTCTCTGTTATTTTTAATATTTTCATAAACTTTTTTTGCTCTTTTCACAAATTAATGACCACATGGGAGTTAGTAAATGCCCTCTGCCTGTGTAYGAGTTATGAACATCATGCTGACAATATTTACAGTATGAATTTTCCACAACCATWTAATATTTCTTCATTTCCTGGCTGGTGAGGTGTATATTAGCACCACATTTCTTGCTCAAATATTCCTATGAAATACATTAATTATAAAAATATTAGTAACAATAAGTTCATCCAGACATTTGATGGAAGTTAAATGCAAATAGTTACAAGTCTAGATGAATTGTTCAATTATATATGCATTCTTGTACAATTGTTGAAATATGTATTTGGCTTTTCTCAGAACCCTAAGAAACATAAATTTGAAAATCATATCATAATTAACCTTTTCCTCCTCTAACATAATCTCTATATCCATATTATATAGGGTGAAGAATGGAGTTTTATATCCTGCTTGGTTTGCAGTTAATTTTCAAATATCTGGTTTTAAACTATAAACTTCTTGACTTACGAAGACTTGAAGAAAGTTAGGGAAAAATCAATTAAATATATGAAATCAATGTATGTTAAAATTCAACATGTTAATATTCATGGAGTTACTTCAGGGTCTTTCTTTGAATGAAACTACCAGAAATTCAGGCCTCTTTTAAATTTTTTTTTTTTTTTCTGCAAGAATTAAATTCACTTGGGATCCTAACATGCATTAATTTAACACAGTGATCCCTTCAAATGATTGATTTTCTTTAACTTCCCTTTTGCACCTGACGAATAAAATTAACAGCTTCCTGTGGGCATGAAACATCAACTGGCATTAGACAGGATGTTGTAGCCAGGAATTATTTTTAACCTTTCCAACGAAACTAAAATCCCCTTATTTATTCTCATGTAGTAGCAGTTATAAAAGAGACACAGCCTATGTTCAGTGCATTAAAATTTGAGAGTATATGCTACAAAGAGGAACGATAGAGGCACAAGCCATTTAAAAACTCAGATTAGTCCTTAATATTGTTCCCAGCAGGCAAAATGCCATGATCTGCTGTCCTGTCACCAAGGACAGCAACTGACAACTGAGAAAATATAATTTTGAGAAGCTATTCTTTTTTAAAGTAATCTTACTGGGAGTGTTCATGTTAATTTAAACTATTGACTTATTTTATCTATGTGATCATAAACATTATGATTGCTGAAATCTAAATAATGTTTCACATTATTTTCTACATCCAAGGATTCTTTAATTACTCTTGAAAGGCAACCTGCTCTGTGAAGGCACGTCCTGTACTGAATGTTGTCAGGATTAGAATAATTTTACAGTCCACTTGGTAAATCATGATGGATTTTGAAGGAAGACTTGTGGATGTAATCCTGCAAAGAGGTACTTCACCTCTGTAACTTCATGCTAACACATGAGGGGAGAAAAATATCATAATTATTATGCTTACAGTCATTCCAACAGCCTGGGAGGGAGCTCACCATGTTGCCTAATATCACAATGCAAAACTCTTGCAACAGTGTTGCCTAAAGATTTTAGGCATCAACCAGGAGAATAGGGCTGCTAGGAGCCAGAAACTCACCTGGATCATCTTGGCACTTCGGCAAAATCATAAAATCCTAGCAAAATTCACCCTACCAAATCACACCCTACCAAGACATTTTTCCTCTATTCTTAGCATGAAGGACAARTAGAGCCGGTGCTTATTTCTTATTTTTTTCCCTCTGCCACAAGAAAACAGTGACTGTTGATAATACCCAGATGCAGCATTGACAGTGAACAGTTCTTCCTATTTATTACATGACATGTATCCTATCCAAAAACAATAAATACTTCTATAATGGAGTACATGAGACAAATAAAGTTCTGCAGTTGATTTCTGATCGTTTCTTTTTTGCTCATTTTGTCATGATTTCACTGGTTTAACATAAAAATGCTACTGCAAGAGAAAACAACAACAACAACAACAACAACAACAACAACAACAACAACAAAACAACAAAAAAAAACCCAACCAAATGAAAAAAAGAAAAACAAACAAACAAAAAAAAACCCCACCAAAACCACCCCAAATTTATTATCCCAGATCTGGGGCTTTAGAATGGGATGAGGAAGATTCAACATGGTTCCTCAGCTATTTTAGTCCAGATATCTATACAAATCCTAACTATCCTGGCAAACTCAAATCAATCTCAATTGCATATGTATCAGAAAGGAAGAGAATCAACAGACAATCTCTCAATATATTTCATGCAAGCTTTCTATCTCCCTCTCTCTTTTTGGTCTTTGCCATCATCATTAAAAATGAACKCTTCTTACAGAAAATATGGGGGTTATCTGGTTGCTCTGCTGTTTCTAATCTTCTAATCTTCATCCCAGCAAAGGGATGCTGTGCTTCAGAAAAGGCACCACARACAGTGCTGTTGATCAGTGCTCTGGAAGAGAAGAATATTTCCCAGCAGCTGAATGGACTGGAATGTGCCTGCATGAGCATCCATAGGGGTCACTCATGGCAGGTCTGTTATATGTAGAAGCACAAGAACAATTAGAAAAGGCAGCTCWTTTCCTAGCAATTGCTCTCAAAAACACATCAGCATCAGGAAGAAAGGTGGATTTTAGGTCAGAAAGTGCCATTTGTTCCCTTGTCTTTATTCACCTGTTTTTGTCTCCCCATAGGTCATTAAACTGATTGACAGCATATATTAAAAACTGATGCGCATTAATTAAAAAAAAAAAAAAAAGAAACCTCTGTAGATCTATGAAAATTGGTACATTATGCAGCATTCAATCAATAATAAATTAGGGGTGACCCTCATATTTATGGCAGGCTGCCAGTGCAGGAGCTGAAAAGACTGGACTGTGCCAACAAGTAGCTCAGCACACAGCAGCACTGAGCTGCCTGGAGATCTCAAAGTGAGCATTTGTCCTGGTGCTCTGACATTGAGACAGCTGGGGAAAAAGGTACTTTAAAAAAAAAAAAAAAAAAGTCTTGATGCCTCATTTTCACATTTTGCACTTCTTGACACTCATGAGGTAGCCTTTGGCTCCCAATCAGCTCTGCTTTCAGAAGCTGCTGACACTGCCAGGAATGGCACAGCCCCAGTGACACAGGACCCTGGGCTGGCTAGAGCTGTGAACTGGATCTGAAAGCTTCCTGGACTCAGGAAATTGAGGTTTTATTAGAAACCTGAGATTTTTAATTAGGGAGACGTCAAAGGCTACGTTTATAATTAGTAACTCAGATGTTTCCAAGATGATTCCCATGGCCTGAGGCAGCTTGGAGTGCCTCATGTCTGGCCCACCYAACTGCTCCACTGTCCAAAAGTTTAACCTGGCTCCTGGGGCTGRTCTTGTACCTGAGCTGGCTTCCAAATCATGTGCTGTTCATCCAAAATGTGCCAGGGAACCTGGTAACAACTTAACAGCAAAGGCAAAAATATTCCCGTTTGGGAATACTGCCAAACATTGTTTACTAGCATATATGACACCTAAGGGATGATTTTCAATCAGAGAGGGATTATGAAGGGATTATACACACTTTCCCTCTGGCAGATCATGGCTCCACGGGATGAGAGATTCCACACTTGCAGCCACTGCTGCTTCTAACTCAGGGAGTCTCTGAGGAGCAGCAGACACCACATCAGCACTCCCATCCCCTCCTTCTTGTAGCTTTTAGCACCTTCTCTTCTCCAGACCCTGCAGAAGCTCCCTCCATCTCAYCCCAGGGACACCATCGGGCTCRGCCKTTTTAAGGAWCAGAAGGTAACAGCGAACAACTAARTAAACCCCCAGATATTGTCTGCCACACCCAGCACTAATTTCAGGCCTCTTAAAACATCAGAACTGAAACAGAACAAACTAATTCTCTATGATCTTGTTTTCAGAAAGCTCTAATTATGAATTGGAATGAAGACGACATTTGTTTCTTCAAAACTGTCCTTTCTCTGCCCTCCAAATAGGACAGGCATCAATCTCTTAGTCCTCTCAAAAATCTAAAATGCATTTTAGCACTTCCACAAACATATTCCCTGTAARGACAGTAATTGCAACATGCACTTTACACCCATGGATTAAGTAATCAGGCACATATCAGGCAGGTAGCTAAGGGTTCACCTTGGAACACTCTCCCAAACCAGGGCCCCCAGGCATGGCTATTCAGCCTCTCCCTGTTAGTCAGTGTTGATTGAATTCTGGTTCTGTTTGCACACCGACATCCTCTCCTGGGCTGTGTGTCCCTAACACAGGGCACAGTCTCCACACTGAACTCCTCAGCTCCTCACATTGTTTTGTATCATCGATCAGCATCCCAGGTATCTAGGTAAATGTTGAGAGAGTACTTCAAAGCTAATTATAATTTAATTCCCTGGAAGCTCTGGAGAAAATTCAGTTACTGTCTGCTTTCAAGTGAAAAACACAATTTTTTTGTTAGCACACATTTGTTCATGCAAGCCTCTGGGCAGTATTTGCCACTCAGACATCCCAAGATAGAGACACAAGACTGTGTTGCAAAGGTTTTATGGGTTCAGCTGAGGAAATAATTTTGCCTTTGCCCTTACATATGAATTGTTGTTTTTTTGTTTTTTTTTTTTTAAATTTTTATTCCATATAGCCATTCAAGCAAAAACTACAGTGGAACTTGTCTCCAGAGGAAGAAAACAGAAAAATGCCAGGCATTTTTTTTTTTTTTTTTTAATTTTTATTCCATATAGCCATTCAAGAAAAAACTACAGTGGAACTTGTCTCCAGAGGAAGAAAACAGAAAAATGCCAGGCACCTTCACAGTATGAAAAAATGCCACCAAAAAAGGCATTTTTGATGTCATGGATGCAAGCAAATTTCACCAAGGACTCTCTGTTAACACTGGAATCACAGCCACAGAGTTGGAGCCCATCATTAGCACCTACTGCTCTTATGCACATGGCTGAAACAGTGGCTAAGCCTTTGTGTAACACGTGGCTGCTCTGCCATTGTAGGACATAATGTTCAGTCTTCAGCACTGACAGATGTGGGCTCAAAGGAGCATTTCCTGGGAAATATTTCAAAGGTGTGTGGATGMAGCACTTGTGGATATCTTTTAGGGGTGAACATGGCAGTGCTGGGTTAAGGGTTAGATTTGATAAACTTAGAGGTCTTTTGAAAAACCTTAATGATTCTAGGATTCCATGAAAAGTTCTAYCCWGTGCCACAGTGAAAAGAGCTCTGARCWCTCAAATGGTGTAGATCCATCATTTAGGTGAGGATAATAAAATTCTTAATAGTATTKCAGAATACAGAGAACTATTCACAAAATACTTCTATTCAGCTTTTGGAAAGAAATAGGATGATTCACTTTTCTTACATGGAAGGGATGAAATACCTGTCTCTAATTAGTACAGTGCTTACTAAAAACAAAGTAGAAACAAAGCATTATTAACTGGGAACTGAAGATTATATATAAAGAGACATGATGAATCAATGTCTAAGAGCTCTTGAAGTGACAGATGAGGATACATCTGTTTTATAAAATTTCCTTCTTAGAGCACCTTGAACTGCAGAGAAACTCATCAGGCTGAAGGAATTGTGATCCAGATGGACAGAAAATATGCTTGGATTAGTTCTGAGTATCCAGTCTAACACCAGTGCAATAAAATAACTTAAAAAAAAAAGAAGAGATGGGAATGTAAHACCATTGACATGATTTTATTAAAAATATGCCCCCTCAAAAAAGTCTCCAAAAAGAAGATCAAAATAAAAGGAGGGCAACTTAAAAATACTCTTTAAGTGTAAAAGTGTCTGTGAACCTTCCAAATTGAACACTATGGGCTATACACCATACAGTGTTAGTAAAGCCCACATAAAGTAGCAAGGAAATGGTTTGAGTTTCAAAATGTTCCTTAAAAGCACAAAATGATTTGTGAATGAAGATATTTTCAGTGGGGTTTCACATGGATAAGTCCAAACCCACACATTTTCCAGCATTTTCATTGATGCCTTTGAGAGCTAAGCCTCATAAGGACTGAATGTAGGCTAGAGCAAAGACYGTGAGAAAAGGTAACATAAACGAGAGGACATAACCTCTCTATCATGATGTGCTTAATTTACTAAGTTAGTCCGAATTAAATGAAATTTGTCTGAATATAACCAATGAATACAATATATATATAAAGAAAMACAAAACAAAGCCATTGCTGTCGATGCTTGAAAAGAGTGAATTTACAGTAAAAATGGCTGGGCAATTCATGTGGGTTTGGTGTGCTAAGACTGAGCAGAAGAAGAAGTAAAATTCAGACTAAAAATGTGTATTTTGGTACTGAGGAAACTGGTATGAAAACACTGAAAGAAATTCCCAAAATGACARTGAAACACTGGGGCAAAAGCCAAAAGAGCCCCTAAGAAAGATAGCTGAAGAGTTGAAGAAATTGTTATGAAGGCTTTTAGTTTGGCAAAGAGAAAATAGGGAACTTGCAATGTAGGGCCACTTTCATRGGACAAAATATTAGATACTTAATGACCTTCATTTAGGAAGGCATGAAAAGAAGAGATTAGGAGTTGAAAGACAGAAAAATCCACATGGGAAATAATGCATACTTTAATATCTATTAAAATGAATAACCATTGGAATAAATTAGCACATGAATTGCTGAATATTTAAGGTCCCTTTTAACCCAAACCATTGTTGCATTGTATGATCACCATTTTCATGATTTGAAAAGCTTTGTGACCTATTCCTCTTCTAGTTTTTTACATCTGTGGAAATACATTGGTGCAGCCCTATTCTGACATTGTAGAAGTTCATCAAATATGGGTTTTATTTAAATGATTGTGGATTTTTCTCACATTTAAAAAGTGTTAGTGTCTCAAAAGCAGCATTTTGTTTTCAAWAAAGGACTCCCTTAATATGCTTAATAATCTCTCACATTTAATGAAACTAATCTAAATTGTAAGCTATTTTATACAAAAAAAAGCACAAAACATCAATGCATCTGAGAACCTCTGAAGGACATAAAAATATAATAAAGCRCCCAGGTGCTTCCCAGCATAATGGTGCTCTGGGTGAGCTCTTCATCTTTCCCAGGCACAAGCTCTGTCCTGTTTCCTGCATCATTCCTAGTCCTCATTTTGCCTTTCTACCTTAAAAAGTGTAGCTCAATCCTTATTCCTCCAAAGCATGTTGGGATCATGAAATTAAACACATTTGAGATCTGTAGATGCTTTTATGAACTAATTAATGAAACTTTAAGGAAGAGAAGAGCAGACAGCAGAAATGTGGTTTGTTCCTTGCTACAGTAAGGTTTGCAATAAAAGAAGCAGTCAGATGGAACAAAGATGTTCCCCTGTAACCAAGCAATGCACATCTCTTCTGTCATCAACCATCGGCAATAATTCACATCAGAGCTCCACAGGGCTGCAGGATTAAAGGAGGCTGTCAGAGCTGTCCCTGTCCTTGGAAAGCGAGCTGGATACTTGGCACAGCAGGAGATCTGCCTTAGCATTGTAGCTTACTCCAAATACCCCYGTTGCAGGCATTGATGCAGAAGGACAGGCTGAGATGCTTGGGTTTGCTCAGCCTTAAGAGCAAAACCCAAAAGGGGATCTTGTTTCTATCTGCAGCTAACGAATGGGAAGGTCTAGAGAAGTTGCAGAGAGAACATTCTTAAAGGTGCACAGAGAAAGGATGAGAGGCAAAACCCAAAAGTTCCAGCACGAGCAGATCCTGACCAAACCTAAGAGCAAAAAAATCACCATGAGCATGGTGAAATASTGGAAGATGTTACCCAGAGAGGTTGGGCATCTCCATCCTTGAAGATATGAAGAACTTGACTGAGGAAGGCCAGCTGAGGAAGGCCCTGAGTAGCCTGGATCAGCTGGCCCCCGTTTGAGCAGACGGTTGGAATAGATGGACTTCAGAGGTCYCTTCCAACCTGAACCACTCTGTGTTTCCATGTAATTAATGGAATTCTGAGCATTCCCTATTGGCCTGACTCTGCTCCTGTTAACATCAGATTACGGAATGCCTTTGGAAAACTCTGGTCCCCAGCATCAGTAATAYGGGACCTTTAAGGAGCCAACTTCATTACACCATCTTTCTTTCTTTATTTACATGCACTTTTCCTTCTGTTTATGCAATGATTTTCACCTAGAGGCAATTATTTCCATGGGATTTAATTGTGATATCAAAAGGTTGACACTGAACCTTCCAAGAGAGGCCCTGCCTCTCAATGACATAATTTCAGAGACCTGCTCCCCTGGACTACGACAACATAAATTCACCATGCCTTACAAAGATTGTTGTTTTAATTTTGCTCTTTGAMCACAACTTTACTTAGATTCTAATCACCTAGGAAGATGTAACAGCTCTGAAGACCCAAGATCACATTTGCAGCTCTTAAGGAAGGACACTCCTTCCCGTTTTCTTTCCCTTGTTGATCTGACAAGCCACTAACACACCAGAATTTGGTGCAAGTGAGATGGCTCAAAGAATTTTCTGCTCCTCCTCTCCRTAATTTTGAGTATTAAAAAAATTCCAATTCTTGTATTGTTTGAGCTAACTTGGAAGACATTGTTCCCTTTTGTGAGAAAAACCCCAAAATCCAAAATCCAAAACCCAACCAAAATGAAAGAAAGAAAGGAGGAAAGAAAATGGAGGGAATCCATAGAATGGTTTAATAAGAAGGGACCTTAAATTACACCTGGTTCCAACTCTTCTGCCATGGTCAGGAGACCAGGTTGCTCAGGGCCCCACTCAACCTGGYCTTGAACACTTCCAGGGATGGGGCATCCACATCTGGGCAACTTCTAACAGAGCCCCACCACTCTCACAATGAAGAAATTCTTCTTAGTATTTAACGCGAGCCTTACCCTTTCTGTTTGAAGTCATTAACCCTTTTCCTGTCACTRCATGTACTTATAAAAAGTTACTCTCCAGCTCTATTGTAGCCCCTTTAGGTACCAGAATGCTGCTTTGATTTCTCCCTGGAGCCTTCTCTTCTCCTGGCTAAACAACCCCAGCTCTCTCAGCCTCACTTCTAGGAAAGCATCTCCAGTCACCTGCTCTTCATGGTCTCCTCTGGACCTGCTCCCACAGCTCCCCATCCCACACTCTGGGACCCAGAGCTGGACACAGCACTCCAGGTGGGGTCTCATGAGAGCAGAGCAGAGGTGCAGAGTCCCCTCCCTGGCCCTGCTGCCCACACTGCTTTGGGTGCAGCCCAGGACACGGCTGKGTCTCTGGGCTGCAATTACACATTGCCAGGTCATGTCGAGCTTCTCATCAATCAACAAGCTCTCTSATCAGAGCTGCTCTCCATTCATTCTCTGCCCAGCCTGTACTTGAGCTTGTGATWGCAAATAACATGTTTCTATTGCTGTAATCAAATCCTATACTGAATCATATACAGGTCCAGAAACTCTCAAAAAGATGCAAGTAGAAGCCAAATTTTTTTTTTTTTTTTCCTTTTTTTTCCCTTTTTTTTGTGGGAAATAATTTTTACTAAACTGAGTAAACACAAAATAGTCAATGCAAGCTTTATAAAACAAATATGTATCTCATGTAAAAATTAGCTTACAGTTACAGTTAAAAGTAGAAATAGCTCCAGGTTTTCACTCTTTATAAACCTCCTAATCCTGAAGAAAAGAGATGAAATTTTTCCTCCCTGTACACCTCCACATTTTGAAAATYAAGATATAAGCTGCTAAGTGTATACAGTCAGTTCTGAAGAATTGCAGAAATGATAACAATCTACACTTCTCATTTACTGATCACAGTAAGCACCTGTGATTCTGGGGAATCACAGGATGCCAAACATTGTTTAAGTCTTTAAATAATCACCAGTCAAATGTCTCTCCAACAAAGCTCATTATACCTCAAAAGTGTACTAATCAGGAAATATTATGACCAGCCCAAAGATGTAAGAGCTCAAATTATTCATACTTTGTCTCATTTCTGTAAGTACGAATATTTGCAATTCCTGGACCCACAAATATTCACAATCAACAAGTATTAGTTGCAAATATGAAATTTACTATGGCTGGAAATACACCAATATAACTCACACTGTGCACACAACAGCCGAACCCCATTTTGCCAGGTCAGCCAGTGGCCAAGGCATGAATTCCCAACAGAACCAAGGCAGTCACACATGTCACCAGATTTGCTTTTAAACACAGTTTTTCATCTTACTTTAAATGAGTATGTAGTAATATGCATGTACAGATAACTTTAAAAATCAAAGTGAAACACTTCCCTGCCCACAGTGTTTTCCATCCAAAGGTAAGGTGAGAAAAACCATTGCTGGCATGTATTTGCTTCTGTAATTAATGCATAAAAGTGATGACAAAAAAATCACTACTTTAAGGCAATGTAAAATCAATAGCCCTATTTCAGAAGCTTTCTGCTTTGCCTGGCCATTGGATACATCATRTTACACAATCCATGTCTCTGGTAAAGGGGACAAGTTCTTTGCTCAAGGTCAGGCTGGATGGGGCTCTGAGCACTCTGGTCTAGCAGAAGGTGCCCCTGTTCATGGCCAGGAAGGATGGAACTAAATGATCTATTAGGTCCCTTCTAATCCCAACCATTTTACAATTTCATTATTTTCTGTAAGTTTTATGCAAATGAGTAATCATTTGAATCTCAACCAGCACATATAGGAATGTGTAATTTTTTTTCTAAATAGGATTCTAAGAAAGAACTCTTCCTACAACTATTGTCCTACAAAAACTTGACTTCTGGAGGGGGTGGTTGATGGCATAGTCTGAATAGCACCACTTCTGCTAAAGCTTAGAGAAAAATGTTTTCAGGATTACTGCTGCCACAATACCATTTTTGACAGAATAGATCAAACAGATGAAAGTCACAAGTCAATTCACAACACAGGCAGGCAATTTCTCATCTGTCTAAACACACTGTGTGGACAACACTTYAAATTATGAGCATTTTCTCTTTCTTTTTTTCTTCTTTAATTCTCTAGAAAGTCAGTTCACCACCACAAAATGACAAAATGAGCCTTTGATTGGAACTGCRGGGAAAAGACAGCAGCTGCTTGATAACATAAGAACAGAAAAGAAATTATGAATTCAGCTTTGGAAAACAGTCAARCAGTTCTACGGCCCAGCCAGGACCTGGGACAAGTCTGGCATAAACGATTAGGAGAAAACTTTAAAAAAACATGACTTGATTCTACTTTTTAAGTTTGAAAAGCAGTCAGAGTCCAAAGATGGAAGGAAYCAGTAAGGTTTGTAAAATTGTTTAGGTAGATGTTTAACCTGAAATTAATAGTTGTTACTCAATACACTTATTTGGTAGATTCTTGAGCATTGTTTTAAGTACCAAGGAAGAAATCTTTGTAATCTGGTCTCTAGAGGCCTTATGCATTTTTACACAAAGCTAAAGACATACCTACTGCTAAAAGCTTCCATCATTTCTAGAAATGGAAAGCATTTTCCTATGGATGTTATGGTCTCCTGGAYGTTTTTTAAAATTTTAGCCAAAGTCTACTAACTACAAATAGTTAAAAGTATTTTTTCCKGACCTAGGTAGGATAATTAATGCTTAGCAGGGTAAATTCTATTCCACACAACTAAATCCTGTGCTCAAGCTTTCATATCACATTTCAATTACAGCAATTTCTTTTTTTTCTGTCACCGGAAAATGAAATCTTGTTCTACTGAAGTCTATCCAAAATTAATTTTCCTAGATCTTTGCTTTGATCAGCTTTTCCATGAGACAAACAAAACTGGAGGGGTATTATTAGGCTACAGTCCATCTTACTGATAATTATTGTTTCCCTTGCATTCTGTCTTCAACCTTTCTGCAAACATCGCTAATTACATCTTGTACCTAAAATAAAACTGGCTTGTGCAGAAAGGACATGGAGATTCTGTACTTCTAAAAATGATGTAGCAGAAAAAGAATGTGTAATATAGGGTCACTGGGATGATCCAAAGACATAACAACAAACAGCAGCCCCTGGTCTGTGGAAATACTGAGTGGGGTTATAAAAACTGATTTTATATAGATTCATGTGTGGGAATATATATGAACAACGAGATATACTTTATCCTGTCTTCTCATGTTCGGCTGAGTGGACATAATCAAATATTGTGTAAATATTTAAAGTTTGTCTCACTCTTAAGACAAACATCACATTGGAGAGCAACGTGTTCAAACACTCTCAAAGCAGCCCAGCACTGAAACATCTGRTGGGTTTGTAACAGACTGTGTCATTACCATCCAAAAGCTGCRAATGGGAACATCTTGTTGATTTTGTTTGTGAGAGACTTGTTGATGGATTGTGAGGGCTGCCTGAAGGAGATGATKTGTATCTGCTGAGCACAGTTTGTACCTGTGTGTGGAGTAGCAATGGCCAGATGACTTGACCAAACCAGACAGGCAGAACCTGGACCCTGAGGTTCTGGAAGGGCCTGGTGGCCTATGGAAGATGTTATTTTCTGCAGTATCCTTTCATAACTGGTTTTGAAGATTCAAGATTAACCCCACCAGCCCACTTTGCCTGCCAGAAAGATCATGCCTTTAACAGGTATCTCAAATGCAGACAAACACAGATTCTTAGTGCAAAACACATATRCATATTAAAAACATCCACATTCCCCCCAAACAAACAGGTTTGATCCAAACCCAGAGTGAGTCAGGCAGTACCACATGGGGGGCTGGTGATGTCTGAGCCTTCATTCTATAGAGGAGAGGCTGATACAATAGTTGGCTTTTTTTTTCTTTTTTTTTCTTTTCTCTTTTTTTTAAATGCTGAAGCACAACCGAAAGAGTCTATGGAAAGTGTGTTTCCATAGGAACCACACAGCTGAAATGAGTAGGAGAAGTGAAATGCTGAGGGAAGAGGAGCATTTAATGAAAGGAGGGGAACACTGAATACTACTGCACATGAAAAGCCACTGGGTCTGYAAGATATTAGCCAGGTGTTAATAAGGTGCTTAAATTCAAAAAGTGTAAGAGAATAAGCACATAATCCATGATTGAAAGGGAAAGAGGCAATTGTGTCAGAACCAAACAAAACAAAAATATAGTCAGCTTTCAGCATATTCTGCCCACCAAATACCAACAAAAGAGAAGAATAATATCAATTTTCTGCAACTGGCTCCAGAGCAGGTGACATGTAAGATTTATAACACAAGCAAAAAGGAAAAAAAAAAAAAGAGTAATACTGTTAGTTTTATTTTTCTTGCAACAACAATTAAAATATCAATTCAGAAACCATTTATAAGTAAGGTAGTTTTTCGAATTCAGTCACCTAGTGCGCACAGTGGGCAGTATGGAAGGACCACAGAGAGCTGAAGCATGTCAAATCAGGGATATATTCCCTCAGTCTCTATCTCTTTACGATCTGAAAGATGAAGAATGTTGTCCTCTRCTTTAGTTGCAGTAACAAGGGAAAAGCACCTCTAAAACACCATTATCATCAATAACCTCATTACTACAGTGAATAGCTCCAGGCTGCCTGAAAGTAGAGACCTGCTGTGCTTTGAGTTATACACCTAGAGAAGAGCTGCTTCCTCCTTGAACTGATGCAAAAGGCACAGGCTGTGGAGAGAGCATAACATGCAGAAACAMGCATCAATTATCTTGGCATCTCTTGTGCAGAGAGTTAATTAATGGCAGAGAAGTGTAGGTACATGGGGCCTTTCAAGGGATACGAAGGCATCAGGTGAGGATTAATGGGGAAGATGAACAATCCTAGAGTAAAGATGAAGCACAAAGACCACACTGGGGAGAGAGTAAGAGGTGAAAGACACACTCAGAACCTCAAGAYTTGCAGGGGACTGAGATGCCCACTTGGTGCCCAGAGATGCTGGTGAGATGGAGTTCCCAGCTCATTACTCTGTGAGATTAATGAGCCTGCAGAAAAAATCCTTTATTCTTTGCTTGCAGCAAAGAAAACATCCAGAGACAGAATGTTGGTCAATATATTTGCAATAATGTATGGGTGGTTACATGGTTTTGATTTATTCCTTCTATCATAAAGGAAACACTAAAACAACAACTATAAAATTACACTGCAAAATATAAATCCTATGGGTTTTTCTTTTTCCTTTGGTGGCAATAGATGTACCAATAAAACTGTCAAGATTAATTCAGATTTTATAAATTCATTTTAAATATGAGCCCTTTTCTTCAACTGCAATCTACAAGCCAAATCTGGTATTATTTATTTATTTCTCAGGCAAAAGTTTTAGATCACAATCTGCTAAATAAATACTAAATAAAACCTTAAGTCATACTGTCTGTTTTTACTATAATTTTATGTTCACTGTAGAATATATGTTGCTGAATCATAAAAATTGAATCTGTAGATTCAAAAATTATCATATACACTGATATATGTGATAAGCTATAAAAATGCTTATATGTATAAATGTACATATAAAGRGAAGAATATGAATAATTTCTTAAACTGCATATTATCATTAAACTATGTGAGATGCAAATAAAAAGATTCTCTACAGTTTAAGAAGTCCATAAAGGTGATTCAATTTTCATTTTATACAGGACAGTAAGGGACGAGGAAATAAAATGATTACACAGCCCTTAAATAGTTATGTTCGCTGCTCAAATTTTCAAGGCAACTATCTATTTAAAGTCACAGGGCTTTGGCAATTTACAAACACCAACCATCTGCTGTTCAATTGCCAGAAATCAACTACATTGAAAAGACATCCAAAGCCCATAGGAAATGGTACAAAGCAAAAATGACTGGGCCTCTGCTAGGAACAATGGCAAGGAAAAAGAGTAGTTTCTATATTTCAAATAATACTTTTGGTTTCCTACAGTGACATAAGAAGCTTTTTCTCATTAATTTCTGTGCTTTGTAAGGCCTGGAACAGRATCTCAGCAGCAAAACTGTCAGTTTATTGACATCTCACATGGGAGATGTTTTCTCACCTTATTTACTCTTCTTTTTAACTGTATATTTCAAAGTATTATTAGCACTTCCTTTCTTAGACAATAATGAAGTAACTCAGTCTTGGTAAACTGTAATTCCCATAATTTCTTTGAATTATCATTATCAGCTGATGTTTCTGAAAAAGACCTGAAACTAGAAAGGAGTATATTAGCAAMCCTTTACTCCAGAAAGCTTCCTCATTTTGAAGGTGTCTTCCAGACATTTACCTGAAACAAACTGGTCAGAATAAACTGCCTTAGGATACTTCTTAAACTGTATCTTTATCTGTTACTGACTATTCATCCATCCTAACACAGATTTTTTTTTCCCTGTACCTTTACASAAAGATTTTACATTTGCATGTTTGCTTTCATCACAGCAAAAGCTCATTGACCTGCGTGAAAAAGAAACAATCCCTGTAGGGCAGAAGAAAACAGCTGTAGAAAAATGACTGCCAGAGAGAT
Organism: Malurus melanocephalus; assembly: GCF_030028575.1. NCBI lineage: Eukaryota > Metazoa > Chordata > Aves > Passeriformes > Maluridae > Malurus > Malurus melanocephalus. Next base: position 394,829 of record NW_026623266.1, read on the forward strand.
ACCAATGTAATTCATTATGATTAATGTTATTATCAAAAATCACATGGGAAGAAATAATGCATTGCCACTTCTTACAAAGCACTGCCTGAAGCAGAATTTTTAACATTTAAGTTAATACAGGGCACATTAGCGTACTCTATGGGTCCCTCATCAAAATCCCTTCCCCTGGAAAATACAAGTTACAGATGAGACCCCAGAGATCTTAGGAAAAAGAAAGACACTCAGTCAAAATCAACAGCAGGAGGATTCCATAATAAAACTCATGTATTAATTGAGACTACAGTGTGGTATAAGTGGAACTCTGTTCCTACTGCAACAGAATACCTGCATTAATATAAAAAAAAAACAGCCAGAAGTCAGATTTCCCTCCTTATTTCCTGTAAGCAAGAACTGGTGTATCTCCAGTCGCATGCAAAACCCTTGCTGSTCCAGCACTGCCACTGAAGTAGCCAGAAGTTTCTCTAGGGAAATTTAGTTCTTTAACACAGCAGCCCGTCACATCAAAACATCCCTGGTCAAGGAGAATCACAAAAAATTCACAGAATCACAGAGTAGTTTGTGTTGGGAAGGACCTTAAAGATCATCCCATTCCAACTCCCCTGCCATGGGCAGGGACACCTTCCACCAGACCAGGTTGCTCAGAGCCCCATCCAGCCTGACCCTGAACACATGCACAGCTTCACTGGGCAGCCTGTTCCAGTGCCTCACCACCCACATGTCAGGCTCCTCTAATTTCAGTCAGAATGACTCCATAACACTGGGGAATTTATATATAAATCCTGTGTTTTAATATCCTTTTACATACCAAWGTTATATCTGACTGGACAGACAACAAACAATGCTGACCCATTCCAATCCCTTAACCTGTCCAGTTAGGATTTCTGGTGAATTTAAAAAAAAGAAAACCACAGTCTAACAGTTGCTGCATTTCCCTGTCCCAGCACTTCTAGACACTGCYGTTCTACATGGATGCTGATTATGGGTTTAGCCAGCACCTGTTTCATGGGTTTATAAAGCATCATRAGTGCTCACGACACAGCTTGAGCATCCAGGAACAATTACACACACTATTAGCATCTTCTACCACCGTGGTCTGATTTCATCAGCTGCTGACTTGGAAACTGCAAAGAGCCACAATCAAAGCTGAATTTCCTCAGAAAAAAATCATAGCAGTGGCTTTCCCCTGGTGCTGAGTATTGAAAATACAGAGTTTTTACTTGAGAGTGCTGTTTGCAAAGCCACTGGAAAGAGGAAAGATGAATACAGTATTTGAACCTATTTTTTTATTAAAGCCATGGAGAAAAAAGGGAGAAAAGTTAGGTGCAAAACAGATTAAACATTGTGAGCTTGCTGCTATCCAGTTGTTTTGGGGTGGCCATTGCATCCCTCTGGTGTGACCCTGCCCTCTGTCCTGGAGTGTTCCCACACCCCAAGGCACATTAGCACTGCTCCTCTCCTGATACAGGAGATCAGCCACTGAAAACTACCAATTATTTGTTTTGTTTTTTTTTTTTTTTTTTTTTTTTTTTTTTTTTTTTTTTTTTTTTTTTTTTTTTTTTTTTTTTTTTTTTTTTTTATTTTTCTAAATAGATGTAGTTTTCTTTTGGATTTGCTCCTTGGACTGCTTCCAAATGATATCCCTCAGCTCTAAAGCAGTTGTTCTGGCATCACCAGGACAATTCATTGAATCAGCTTCAAATAGATTTCAGAACCAGTAGATATGCACTAAGTAGGTGCTTATCTCTCTGTTGCTCACAAAAGAAAATTAGATAACTAATTTACCTATACTTTATACAGCCAAAAATAGGTGAGAATAATATTATTCTCTGAGTTCCTTTCTTCCTGTCACTGTTGGTAATTCTTCATGTAACAGGGAAACTTCTGGAAGTATTTATGTTGAAAGCAATACAATTTCACCAAGATTCAGTTTCAGTTAGAATAATCTCATTTTAAAAATCCCTTTAAATCCTGATCTGTTTTAATTGGGAATTTCCTTCTTTATTACAATTTTCCAATATTCTGATCTTCAGTTGTAGATACTAGTGGCTTCTTATTAGCTTCACTTCCTAGTTTTTTGCTCTCAACAGCATGYAAAATAAAACTTATTTCCCAGAAGGATCTAGCAACTAGCATGGATTAGGAGAGTTTCTATGGAAAAGGCATTCCTATTTCTGCAATGAATAATAATTTTGCAAATTTGAAAACAATCACTGTGTTTCTGATGCCTGGTTTTCCTCCAAGAAAGGAAATTAGTGAGAAACACAGTAATTAGCAATCATGAAAGGATTAATTTCTTGAAATGACAAAATATTAATGTAGGTGAACAATAAAGGATGATTTGCAGTGCCATATATTGGCACAGTGTAAAGTGGGTGGGGAGGACTCCCATTGTCTGCAGTTACTCTTTCATTGATGTATTTCCCTGTTAAAGTTGAACATCCTGTAACTCTGATTCRTTTAAGGTTTTGCTGATAGGTACCAGGCTCTAGGCAAGCTTAGTGGAGAGAAATTAAAGAGAGAAATTACCATCACAGATGAATGCAAACAGGAAGTCAGAAATCGATGGCAGTGTTTCTAACAGCGGATTACAGCCTCCACCTGCCACGCAGGAGCAGCCCCCAGCTGGCCTCTGCCTGCTCCTGCTGTTTGCTTCCCGACAGCTTGTGGGAAGGAGTTTTTAAGCAGAGTTCAGGTAATTTGCAGTGAAGGGAAGGGCTGGGACCTGTGGGGGATTTTTCTGTCTGGTAGAAATACATAGAAAGGTTCAAGATCTGTGTCTCTGATCTGTGCGTCTCTTGGAGAAAGGCTGCATCTCCCAAATGCTTTTCCCCTTCTCCCTTTTGCTCCATCATAACTTATTATTTAGATTATTGCCTTCTTTCTTATTTGGTTCCTGCTCATATTCTTTCTTTAGGGCTTAGTATCGATACATTTCCCTTTCCCTCAAAGATGCACACAGATCTTTGCCACTATTACCTATCCAAGTGAGACAGATTCCCCAATTTCACATGACACCCAAGCCTTTAATCTCAAAACATCTCATAAAATGACCCCTTTTCTCATATCAGCACATAACCTTTATCTCCCTTTGAACAAGGGTTAACTAAATTTTATACAAAATAAAGGATTCAAAGAAAGCAGTAATTCAATCAATTAAATCTTTGAAATTTTCACTATTTTCTCATTTTCTTAAAGTTACAGGCAATGTATTTTTCATTCAAGTGAGTCAAAAGACAACTTTAGTTTGCTAAACCTTCACAACTAACTGTCATCTGTGAACTTGTTTAAGTGGATTCAGAAATGCAACAGATGCATGGACAATAATGCTATGATTCAAATCTTGAATCAGAAACTTTTACCTTCTTGACTGAGTCATAAGCTAACATAGAGAACAATGTGCACTCTCAGATTTGCCAGAAATAAGTATTTCTGTCCYCTTTTCCCCTAGGCTTTATTCATAACTCACTGTCATTGCCTAATTGCAATAAACAAACAAAACCCAGACTCACCGAGACTGAGAGCACAGAAGCAATAGCAGGGATACTTCAAAAGCACTTGCTAGTGATACAAAAATAAGATTTAGCAGTGCAATAGACAGTGATGACTCAGTGTCTTTCAAAGAGTCAGTCTGCAATTACAATCTCTATGCTTGGAATGAATGGGGGCCGAAAAAAAAAGAAAAAAAGACTGGCAATAGTCCAGCCTGTTGATCCAATCCTGTGTCAGTCCCACTTAGCTTGGCTTGAAGGCCATGCTAGATGACTGGAAATAGAAAAATTTCTCCCACAAGTGCACTTGACAGCATCTCCCTGTATCTTAGAAAAGAGTCACTGTTGTCTCTGTGAACAAAAATATGAACAAGCCTTAAGTGAGGTTAGGCCGTCAGAATTTCTCTGCTGATAATCATATAGACACCAATTCTATGGTATAATAATGCACTRTAGGAATAATCTAAAATAGAGGGATTCTATGAGTTTTCAAAATCTTCCCTTTTCTCAAGGTGCCTCTGCAACATCATGTTGTCTTTAACTGATGTTCTGATTAGTCACTCCATTCTCTCAAGAGGGAGCTGAGCCTCTCTGCTTATTACCAGAATAAGGTTTGCAAGCAGAATTAACAGGAAACTTTAAATTAGTAATCAGAAACAGAATGGGAACTACTGTGAGAGCAAACAAATTTTGTTTTCAGTTGGTTGAAGTCTGATGTCTCGCAAAATGTAGCTACAGAYTGAGGAGCTGCACTAGCTACATATTTAGAAGAGCATTATTTTAAAGGTGACTGAACAGTCTCTCTATAGTAACAGACCAAAAAGCTTAAATCTGTTCTGTTGTAGAGTGGTGACTCTGCTTTTTCTTAGTTCCCTGCTTCCCAGTCTAGCCAAATCTAGAGGACAGGGTGTAAAAGGAGCAGACAGATGCATTACTTCTTTCCTTGGTTCTCCATGACTTTCCAGGGCAGGGTGATTTAGCCAAAGAACCCATTTCTGTATCCTTTCTCTTTCCAAAGCTGTACAAGGGGAATCCAGTACCTATAGCAGAGAGGAAACCATGTGCTGACAGATACCTGCTTTGTTACCTTCTTCACACAGCTTTCTGAATTCAGTTCTCTCTCTTTACAGTCCCTGACAGTTCATTAAGGGACTACAAAACAGGAAACCGGTTTTGAGTGTGAAGTCATACTAAAGATAAACATCAAATTGAATTAACTATCAATATACTGACAGTGAATGAGTCAAGGCTTCTAAGAATTTGGACTTTTGGTCACAATAAATGCCATCTTTGTATTCTGGTTCATGGTTGCTGTATGGAGCAGTGTTATTTGCAGTCATCAAATGTTATGATCACCATGGCAACTCCCCACTCAGTTTTTCTGCTATTTTGCTTGTTAATCTGTTAGAGATACAGAGTCTTAAGGCACAATTCTGCAAAAGGTTGATCAATTTTGACATCCTTGCACGCAGTGGATGTTCTCAGCACCTCACTAGATCAGATCAGCCCCTTGGAGTGGAAGTCACCCTGCACTACTTTGTACTCAAAAAGATTCTGTCTCAAGTTCAATCAGAGTGAGATATCAGAAGCAATAATTTATACAGAAAGATATAAATCATTATCTACATTACAGCAGTCCCAGATGCCCCAAACAGCACACCATTAAGCCCYCACTTAGAGACAGTAAATTAATGTAATGCATTTATTTTAAAAAAGGCCACTAGATTCTTTTGCTCTTCTGTGATTTTTTTTCTGTAGCATGAAGGATGTAATTCTGCCTTCTGCCCATTACTCTGTCATGGGAAGAGCAGCTGAGAAGGTGGAGGAGTACTTTGATTGCATAGCACTTTCTCATTTGTAGCAATTCACAGTCAGAGCACTCTAAACCTGGACTGATCTACCATCATTTACCTTCTCTAAATTGCCACCTGTGGTATCAAAGTGGAAGAGGGAAGAATCTAATGGTTTAAAAGAAACTAAATTAAGACTTCGGTCCAAACCTGTCCAGTCCAACCATCATTTCTTCCAGGGAGAGAGATTTCACAAAACTATGCCTGAGCTCCACATCTAAGCCAACGACCCTTCAGGATCTGTCTGTAGGGTAGAGATGAGTGTCACCCACACATTCTCGTGCAACCTGTTCATGCATCACTAGCAGAGGCAGCCTGTGYTTTAGTGCAGGCTGTGCCAGCTTACCTGAAAAATCCTAGGTAACTCAGGGGAGCAGTTGATAGCAAATCTTACGGCTAAATCAAATGTATTCACACAGGAGCCTGAGTACATTTGGATCAGGTGTTACTTGAGTGGTTATTTTTGCTTCCACCCTTCCACGTTTTATCACTGGGAACTAAAGAGCAGAAACTTCTACATGGAAGATTTCTCCATCCAACACTTGGTAGGACAGAACCTTCATTTTCTAAATATGAAAGTAAAAGCAACTCAACTGGTCTGTAAACGATTTTACATTTTTTTTTATTTTTCACACAACAGTGAGAAACTCTCCTCTAGCATGTAGATATTTCTAAACCTACAGGAGCAACTAAAATGAGGCAATAGGCAAGACTATTTAGTTTTAATATGACTAAYCATAAACAGCTCCAAAACGCTGAGCAAATCTTCAAAACTCAAGTTTAGATGTTGTCAGATTAAGAAAACCAACCTTCTGACTGAAGATTGTAACTTYAGTCACTTGGGAATTTAATGAAATGTAATGTCTGGAGTCAGCACAAGCAGGAGAGAAAGATGTAGTTTTTCAAACTTGAAATATTGACGAAAAATTGCTGAATGTAACCGTTGATCAATCTTTCTGAAAAAAACATGATCTTGTGTATTTTACAAATATGGTGTATCTTGGTCCAAATGGATTTTGTTGGGAAAAGTAATATAACCCAAAACAAATGTTACAATCCAACACCAAGCAGAATATCCAATGATGTGTTCACATGGTAGAATAATGAGTTGATGCATTCAAAAACAGATGAATAATTAAGATGACAGAATTTGTGGTATGAAGTTAGAATAYTGATTTAGATTTAATGGTGTACCCTTAAAAATACCAGCTGGGACACCCATATCAAAAAGTGCACTTGCCCAGTTTCTAGCAAACAGGCATCAAAATGCAGCTCGAAACTCAGCAGTTCTATATATCAACAGAAAAGCTCTGGATACCTTGCCAAGCACCTAAATGTTCAAAATAGGAAATTTCCACTCTCTGTTACAAGCTGATCAGTAACTTTACTGCAAAATGATACTTGAAACATCTGAAAAAGAGCACTCTGCCAGTTTTCTAGCAGATAAGGCAATCTCACTTCCATCACCCCTATTTCATCAATCAATTAAAACTTGGAAGTTTCTGGTAATGGAAAGCAAAAAAAGACAAATAAATGTTGCTGTTACAGCTGAAATCTGAGCCTTTCCAGCGAAATATAACTGCATATTGGGCTCACTATCAAACACATAGCAAGAGGGCTAGGAAGAGGGATTGATCCCTGCTATGCAGTTTCAGGAGGCCACATTGGAATTCTGTCCAGTGCAGAATGACATTAATAAACTGGAGAGGACCTAGCTGAGAGAAGGAGAACTTGCTGTGCAAGGAGAGGGCCAGAGAGCTGGGTTAGTGTGATCTGGAGGAGAGATCTGACTGCTTTCTTCAGCCACCTACTGAGTGGGCACAGGGAAGTCAGAGTCAAACTCTWCTTGGAGATAATCAGTGACAGGACAAGAGGCAACGGACACAAGCTGCASCAAGGAAAATTCTAGTCAAACACAAGGAAACATGCAGTTAGTGCAGTCAAAAAATGGAATGGCTTGTACAACTGCCCCYCTTGGAGACCTCTGTGGCCCTGAGCAACCTCATGGAATTTAGAAGTGAAGGGCTTTGGGCAGGAAGGTGACTAGATGATTTCCACATGCACCTTCCAACATAATTATTCTCATTCTACAAAGCAGTATTTCAGCTGGAGCAAGTCAACTGAGCTGATTTCTTATCCCCCTCTTGTGCTGGAGAAAGACTGGCTGTACACTTATGGCTGGGCAAAACCAATACTAAGGGTGAGCAGCCTCACAAAGAACATGGTCTGACCTGATCATTTTCCTGGAGGACACAGTCCATGATCCTTTGATGGAGATTTTAGAATTTGCTGGTTGCTGTAAGAACAAAGTATATTTCTGCAACAATTAAATAAGAGTTTTGATTGTGCTTTCAGTATGGTTCTAGTGGGGGGCATGAATTTACAGGATTTTTTAAAATTTAGTATTTTTCTTGTTCTAATTCCTTAAATAAATAGATGACAAGTAAAAATGTCAAGATTATTATGTTTAGAGAAACAGTAATTTATCATGGCACACAGCAAATAGCCTAATAAGTAAGTATAATCTTGTGAAGATTTTTCTTGAAAAGGGCATTTACTTATGTTTTCTCACATAAGTGTTATTTGAGTGGCTAAAATAATGTTGTGGAACAGGATGCCTGAATTTTCTTTCTATTGCTTTTGCTGAATTTGGGCAAATCACAGTCCTTCTGTCCTTTGTATTGATAAAATAACAATTCTGCAGGCTTCTTACAAAATTTCATTGCCCAGCTGCTACAAGCCTTTGAAATGCTCAGTTAAAAATTGTTAAGTGAAAATTTAAACACTATGGTTATTATGGCCAACACCCACCCATTTACTTTCTAGAAATATATTTAGCAGATATTTAATGCACTTTCATCCTTTTCAAATCCTTATTCCATGTGAATAGAATCCATCTATTACACCTGCATAYGTATGCACTAAGCCATTGAAAATTTACTAGATGTTTAAAAGGTATGGACACTGCAGTTCTTGTTACTTAAAATGGGATAAACCTCTTTCCAGCTTAAACTAAGAAATATTTTAACTTTAAGAGCAGACTATATTCAACAGCAGAGACCCCACCCCCATATTTCAAAGGAATGAAAACTGTTTCAAATTCAATCAGAATACAATACATTAAATCCAAATTCAAATCTTCTTCCAGCTAATTATATTGCCACAGATGGAGGTATGCAATTTACTGAGCATCTGTGCATAGCAAAATTTTGGACAATGTGGGTGATGAAAGTTTTAAATCATACACATTCTGTGACTGAAGCAAAGCAAAAGGACTCATTGACGAGTCATTTTATGATTTCAAACAAACCCAAAGTACTGCATTTCATAGTGCAATTAAGTGCATAAAAGCACAGTGGAAAGTGCAAACCTTGTTTCATATTGGGAATTCAAAAAATGAATGTGTCCTGGAGGCAAAATTCTGCTCCTTTGGTGCAAATCAAAGATAAAATTTAAAAAGAAATATAGATAAAACCAGGTGAAAAGCAGAGCTGGTCAAAGAGCAGAAAATCTTTTCCCCAAAGAGCATGCCTTCTTCAGAACATGGATTCTTCCTGGCATCTTTGCTCTCTTCTAGTCTGCACTGTTTGCTTACAGCTGCAGCTCTGCCAGCTTCACTCTTCAGCTGGGGAGCTGCAACCAAAAGATTATCATCTGACACTCAGGCAATCCTTCCTTCAGTTAACCCCCACTGCCTGGACCTGCTGTGACTCAGGCATTCCCATAAAGACTCGAGAGGCAAGGAAAGAATGAAATCCGCAATCAAACATGCCCAAGCCCCATTATTTGGTATCTAAATCTCTGACTTCTATTCACTGACAGGGGCACCACTACAGCCTACTAAATGGATGCACCTGGTACAATGAGCTCAGAGGATGCTCTGCAGCACTGGTATTTTAAGTAAAATTTAATGTTGGCAGATGCATRGTCACCTACAAATCTACTTCATGATCTCATACACCTGCAGGTGTGATGAAAACTAAATCCAAGGGCAGGGGAAAAAAAAAAAAAAAAGCCAGAGAACTCAATCCCATGGTGCCAACTCTATAACCAGCAAGTGAATATTATCACGGTGCAAGAGAGAGTAAACACTTACCTTCCCAACCAACCAGGCTTGTGCTTGTGCTACAGATTTTCTGCTGCTGTATGCGCTGCTGCTGGCTTTATGTCTGCTGTGAGAGAGGATATTTGATCTGGCATAAAGTTAGGATCAGGCACGGAGGGTGCCACATGAACACAAAACCAGTCAAATTTCCTGAATATGACTGAATCAGCAGCCTAGGCCTATAGGGCATCAGCACTTTGCATCATCTTGCAGAAGGGGTTTGGTCCAGGGCCCTACAGACAGATTCCACCAAGTCACAACCTCTGAGGCAGCACAGTGTTGCAAACACAGCATCCTCTTTGCTCAGGGTAAACCCTAAACCATTCTGAATTCCCACACGAATTAATAATTCTTTGACTACTCTGAGGAAATAGGACTTCCATGAGAATCATGTCTGTGAAGAAAATAAGGACAACCTAGCTGAAAGCAGGAAGGGTGATGCCATTCATTTACACGTAACAGTAGGAAACGAGCACTATATTTATGCACAGTAAGTCATGCTGAGAGTGCTTCCCATCTGCTCCCATGATAAACATGCTTCCACATGCCATTTCTGCCTTTATTTATGCACTCCTCACTGAGAGCTGTAGTGAAAGGTTAGTGGGTGCTACAACAAGGAGTGTGTACCAGCAAACAAATCTCTTGTCCTGAGTGCCAAGTGTTTCATGATTTTYATGGGCAGATGAGTTCCCATTTGTCCCTCCTCTTGAGGTTCACTTTTGCTACCGCAGCAGGTTTTTGCCTCCTCATCTGCCTCATCCCCCACCACAGTCCTGTCTCAAAAACCATGGATCTCTCCTTACTTGGTGCTGAGAAAGAGAAGGATCAAGATCTGAAGCATAGGAAAGACAGCTGTAAGGAGTAACAGCTGTGGTCCTCCTTCTCCCTCACACAGACACCATTTCTTTCCCTTACCAGCAAGAGCAGAAAATGCAATTTTGCATTTGTTTTTCTTGCTGTTTTTTCATCCTGGTCCCATTCTTATCACCACCCTTTTGCAAATCCAGTGTTTTAGCACCTTGGATGTTCCCCTGAACCCTCCCCTTCTCTGTGGGGCAGCAGAACTGAACCTCGCTGCCCTTCTCAGAAGCTCTTTGCTACCTCTGGAGACAGACACAGGCTAAACAAAGATTAAGCTTGTTACTTAATGAGCTTGGTGAGGAAAAAGCAACAATACCATGATATACAGATGATCTGTCATCAAAATCAAACCATTAATTTCATAAAATTGCCTGAACACCTCTTCTCATTAGTTGGCAAATGCAAAGCTACACAATGATCACAAAATCTGTTCACTGAACTGTATCAAGTACAAACAAATTCTTAAACACTGTCATCTGACTGCAAACATTTCACGAAGAGARGAAAAGCAAGTAATATTTTTTCCTACTAAATTGTTTACCGGCAGAAATTTGTGATAATGCAGCTACAGAAGAAATACAGAACATCATTTTTTATCTGAAGAAAATTATTTGAGTCCATCCAAGGTTATTGTATTAATCAAATGAGATAAATAATTTAAATGTTTATCCAAGAGTATCAGTATGAGTGCAAAGATCAATGAAGGTACAGAATTTCAAGTGCTGTGTATACATCCGTGGTTATAAGCAAAACAGGTAAAATCATTCTGTATCTGGTCAGAGCACAGGTTTTGAAAGAAAATTTTTCTGTGAATAGCTCTGAATATCTATTTTGATGGTGGTTTTCTCTAGATGAAATTTAATTAAAAGCACCTAATTTTCTTCCCTTGTTAGAGTCTACAAATTAAAGCAGCATGATGATAACTCACATGAAATGAWGTCCATGCAGTACAGCAACCATCTTTAACTATGACTATATTTTCAAGAACGGTTAGATAGCTTTATATATCCTAAAGAGGAGAAATATAGTCCCTTTCCACTAGGGACCATTTAACTAGCTTTCATGCTTATATTGACCATTTTCTTGAAATGGTACATAGCTCCAGTTTTCACAGAATGTCAGCACCCAATTTAGAAGAARATACTTTGGAAGACCTCAGTCTCCTGAGGACTGGTAGGTGTATTACTACACATCCTGATGTTTGAAATCTGTCCCTGATTTACGTGCTTCTATGAAGGGTGTGTGCCTTTGAATRAAGAGTCTCTTATGACAGTGTCTAATCCACACATTATCTTTTAAAAATGCCACATGTCAATTCAAAATACCCACCAACCCAAACCAAAACTAGACCAAATATGTAATATAAAACACTCCAAAAGGGTTACAGAACCTTTTGTAACCTTCTGTAACCTTCYTGGGAAAGAGTCAAGAAATGGCTTGAAACAGCCATTACTTACAGATGTTTAGGGCTGTGCAATGCCTTGCATTCACTGTAAACATAAGGGTTATGACAAGAGTGTTTAGGACTTCATGGTCCTGTTACCTTTTAGGTGTGAATATCGTTCCTTTGCACATCTTGCAGCTGTTATAATGTTCTCACCTGTCATGGGAGGCTCTGCAAGCTTCAGCTTKCCCAGCTCAGGGCTATCTCATGGGGCAGAGACAATCTGGCAGCAGGAAATTGGGAAGAAACCAAAGGAGGAGGGAGAGCGAGTAGGAGGGCACAGAAGAGGATGGGAAGTTGGGAAGGGCTGCAAGGACTGATGCTACCTCCTTGACTRCACTACTGCTCCATGAAAAGCGATCTCTTCTTCAGGAATAGAGCTGATAAATCAGATTAAATACTAGAATTAGGYCTCTTTACATTCCAAATCGCACTCTCCCACTACTTCAGCTTCCTCACTTGTGACACAAATTGTTGCCTATCCTGTGCATGGATGAGAAACTGCATCTTGGGGTTTTGCAAAATCACAGAATTGTTAAGCCTGGAAAATACCTTTAAGATCATCAAGTCCAACTGTCAATTTAGCACAACCACCATGTTCACCATTAAAYCACGTCCTTGAGTGCCATATCTTCCCYTGTTTTGAACCTTTCCAAGGATGCTGACACCATCACTTCCCTGGGCAGCCCATTCCMGTGCCTGAYCRCCCTTTCTGGACAAAAAAGTGCCTTAATTTCCAACCYAAACCTCCCTGGTGCCACTTGAGGCCATTTTCTCTCCTCCTATCACTTTTTAGCTGGGAGAACAGACTGACACCCTCCTCACTACAACTWCMTTTCAGGTAGYTGTAGAGAACAACAAGGTCTCCTTTGTGCCTCCTTTTCTCCAGGATAAATGCCTGAAGACTCCTGATTGAAAGGTTGTGCAAAAATGCAAATCATGTTTACCTTTCTCTGAAACATCACATTGTAATCAGTGMACAGATGCAGACAAATCCGAAAGTCTTGTATCAAACAATCTTTTCTTAAAGAAAAGGATGCTGCTGATGTTACAACAGCATCTGAAATGTAAGTAAAAAGATAAAAATGTTGGTCAAAGAASAGTGGTGGAAGCAAGTGAYAMATGACAGCATGARTGGATCTGAATGGCACTATCAGTTACACTGAGTCTAAAGTTAATGAAACTCACATACATAAGTATTTTAGTTTTAGTCATATGTCTATTTAAAAGCAAATAAAAAGCAATTGGATTAAAATTTTAGCAAGAAACCAGCTTCTCAYATTAGTTTTATGAAAGATCTACTTCTGCTCAATTTATTTGCATCAGGATAAATTATACCACTCATTCTCTGCACCTTTTAGCCACACCTGGATTATAATTTCCAGATTTAACCTGTCTGCAGACCAAAAGAGGTACTAAGAAAATGAAGAGTCTAGAGGAGAGSCATGAAAATTATTACAGCCTGGAGGATCTGACAAGTAAATGTAGAAGGGATTGGCTTTGTTCAGCCTAGAGAAAAGGAGGCTTGGGGGCATCTGGTTACAGATTTCCAATGCCTGAAAGTTTGTTACAGAGAAGATGAAGGTGGTCCCTGCAACAGATGAGCCCTGACAGGACAAGAGGCAAAGAACAAGACTTGCTCAGGGGTAGTTATCTCATCTGGATATAAGAAAACAATTCATCACCTTGAGAGCAATTAAACATGGGAGGAGAWCACCCTGAGATGTGGTAGAGCTGGCCTTGCTGAAAATATACACGTCTTGACCTGACTTAAGCCACGGAATCGGATCGGATGATGCCCGTTCCAGCACAACATCTTCTGGGATTTTGGGGTTTATGGCTGTGTAATTATTGCTAAACAGAAGAAACCTTTGACAGTGTCAAGGCAAAATCAYTCTTTAATGGCTTGGAGGAGACTTTATGAAGGCTGCGCTCCATACCTTTCAAAAGCAGTCTATYACTCATCAAATATTGAATGATATTTAAACAGCAGGGCCAGACTGAATAATTTAGAAGGAATTTCAGGAAAAAAAATTGTTAACAAAATGCCCATTTATCTATCACCAGAAAAACCCCTTTTACTTTTGAGAGCTACTGTAATTCAGACTCTATTTCTCTATTTTTTTTCTATGCACTACAGCTTAAGAGGATTGGATACTTTATTGCCACTGTCACTGTAAGTAAAAGGAAATAACCAAGACTGATTTTTGGAGAATACCAAAACAGAAGCTATTATATTAAAATAAAGATTTCCAAGGCTTAATGACACAACAAACAGCACCAGAAGTCATCTGTACTGCTGCTAATTATGTGTGCTTTTAATTTTTTGACTAATGATTTTAGACAATAGAGTCATACTTTTGAGAGGAATGAAGAAACAACATTAACTTGCTTAAATTCATCAAGGATAAAAAAGTGAAAAGAGATTCATGTGAGACCTAACATGTGGACAATAAGCAAASTTCTCTGCTTTTTATATGAGTTTATATAGAGGGAAGATGTATTTTCAATGCGTTAAACTACAACTGTGTCATCAGAATCATTCCATAGTGACACAATAATCATCTATACAGGGAAAATGTTCCAATTTCTCCATAATTCTGTGAAAAAGGCAAAGGGAGATGCAGCATCATCCCCAAAAGATGTCTATGGGGAAAGGACAGTGCTTGCAGTTTTTTTTTTTTTTTTTACAGACCCAAATCAGTGACAATTCCCATGCCTGGGCTGCATATAGGAATCCTCTTTTTACACCCATCAGCMGTGTTGATGCTGTCAAGTTATATCAGACAGCAGTATGTGGGAAAGAGATAATGCATCCTCTGGGAGCTGTCAGTTATCAAGCAGTTTTCTTTAAACCCTTCATTTCCCCGAAAACTGTGGTCTAAAGAAACAAAACTGAAATCACAAGTCCCAAATTTCACTKCCACTAGCGTTACTCACACAGCCTTGTCAGTTCAGAGAGTCTTGAAGTTGCTCTCTTGTGAGTGCAAGCAAAAATTTTGCTCACATATTTGAGAAGATGGTGCAGAAATAATTGAACACATCAGGAGTTGTGGCCATTTTCTACTTATTAGTACTATGAAGGCAGGCTGTTTCTTCTGTGAGCTTTTCAAATGTCTTCTATGCTACAGACAAATATCCCATTAAATGTAAATGATAAACTGAGTAACATATCAGAGATGGGGATTTAAATTTAAAATACAATGAGGACTCTTTCCACCATCATCTGTTAAAATACTGTGAAAGAGTAATACCAGATAAGTGCTACCCATGGGAATTAAGATTTAGCCATGAAAATTCACATAAAACCTAAACTGAATAAGTCTCAAGCCAGAGCTGATGTCATTTTATTTTCTGGGACTAAAGCAGCCCAGTCATAACTGWAAGTAAAACCCCTGGAACACTTCCCCAGCTGGCCAGAAGTTCATCTACACCCACTGCAGCACTCCGGCTGCACAGAACCCTGAGCAGAGAAAGTGTTTCACCACTCCTGTTGGCTTTTTGTGTTTTCCATTGATACCTAAATAAAGTGAGAAGAACTGTACTCCCTATGCACACAATAGGGCACATAAAGCACATAAACMCATTCCTGCTTTACAGACACAAAGGCACATGCCTTAACATGGATTTCACCCTAGAACAACAGTACTTCCCAACTGTCATCATTATCTAAATATTTCACCTTATSTATTCTGTCTAGTTCTTAATACAGTTCCAAAGTTATTAGAGCAGAGTAGTTAATAATAAGAAATGCTACTGAACAAAAGCCACAGTGAAAACACTTAGTTACTTGTTATGCTGTGCAAGATCACACAGAAACCTTTTTAAAAATTCTTATTTCTGAATTGTTTCATGATGACTAATTCTCCATTTAGACGATTTCCTTTTCTTCAACCCAAATATTAGAGAGTCACTAAAATAACCTGGCTTTGCATTAAAAAATAGAGTCCTATATTTGCCAACAAATTCTGAAATCATCTATCCCAGGTGCCAGACTATCTCAGACACAGCATTTCTGAAGACAAAACTTTTATATTATCAGTGATGCACAAGCAACTACATCAAAACAGCAGCTTAGTTTAGCATTAAGTAACTTGAACAGAGCCACTGAGCTGATTCAGAGTTAGTCCTTCATGCAACTGCTTTATCAGAGTGACAGAGACATCCCAAAGGGAACACAGCTGCTGTCTCCCAAAACTCTCCTGAGTTTCACAGCAGTTGAATTCTTCCTCAAGCTTCAGCAGTGTATTCTCTGATTACATCAAAATGCCAATCCCAATAAAATCATTGCACATTTTTAGCCCTATCACAATGAGCTTCATGGCTTGTTCATAAGCAGGAGCTGAATTTTTCTTCTCCACACGCCTGGTTACCCTGCTGCTACGTGATGACCACTGGGATATGCTGGATCYGCAGTGCTCAGATCCCTACTTTCTCTGCAGATGCTCCTAGGATCTTTCACCACAGAACCTTCCACTTTTCCCTCCACTTTTGGATACCTGTAAGTCCTGCAGCAGCWCCTAGAAACACTGACAGCATGGTCAGGCACTACAGCCCCGAAACAGTAGTGTAAAGGTCCTTGTTTTTTTTTAAACAGTATTTTGAATTTAGGGGCATTTTCTAGTGTTTTCCCTGTTGCAAAAAAGCAAATAGAAAGGGGCAYAAACAAAGCATGAAATTATTTTGAAAGATGTGGTCTGGTTTTTTGCACTACAGGGCTTTCTGTATGGTACCTTTACTGTACTGTTAATGTCCTGGAGTGTCTAAAGGAAGCACAGTATGCACCTTTCAGTACAGTGAGTTATAGAAAACTTAAAAGCCAAACTCATAAATTTTATTCTATATAGATTAATTTGTGCTAACTGGATGCCATGTCTGAGTCTCCAAAGACCACAGCATTGGAAAAATCTAATTTGACATTGAYAATAATTTGGAAGTCGTGCAAACTATAAGGGCACAGGCTTTCCAAACTTACCRCAGTTTGTCCTTGATTCTGAGTCTCTGCCCTCAACTTCAGAAGTTTAATGCATTCTCAAAACAATCTGCATTACAATTAATTTGCACTGCTAAAAAGGAATCCACCAGACACAGAACATCTAAAAAGAAATATAATTCTTTCCCAAACATAGCTCATATTATCTCCTTGGGATATAGGTAGTTCCTGAAAAAATTAATTTCTGGACCCATTACCCCTAACAGTATTTTCTGGTGATCATAGGCATAATTGCTTTGCAGCAGTTAAATGCCACTGAATTTGACGATATTATGTTATTTCCTTTGGTTCAGGAAAGGAAATGGGACTGGAAAATGAGCACACATTTCATAGGTCTTCAAGCTCTGCCACCTCAGTTCTTCTGCTATTTGTAGACTCTTACACGTCTGTAAACACGCATGTGGTAGGTTATGGACATCAACAAAATCTCTCCCAAATCAGCACTGTGTCTCCACTATTAGTTTTGAGATGGGGGGAGGGGGGGGGGGGTGAAAAAAGAGGGGAAAACAAAAGAAAAGAAATTGACGGTGGAGGCTTTTTCCCAACGTTACTCAGAAATACCAATGCACTACTTGATCTTAACCATCAAAGAAAATCACTTGGGTGACCCAACAAGTCCTTCCTCCTTTACCAGCCAGACAAGAGATGTGATTCTGCCCCTCTACTCTGCCCTGCCTGAAGGGCTGCATCCAGCTCTGGGCTCCTCAACATGAGAAAAGTGGACCAGTGGAGGGGCTCCATGGGAGGCCATGAAGATGGTCAGAGGGCTGGAGCACCTCTCTTGTGAAAACATGTTRAGAGAGCTGGGTTTGYTCAGCCTGKAGARGAGTAGGCTCTGGAGAGACCTCACTGAGACCTTCCAGTACTTGAAGGGGATTTATAAAAAATAAGGAGAGTGACTTTTATACAAGCAATAGTGATAGGACAAGGGGGAACTGTTTAAAACTAAAAGAGGAGAGATTTAGATTACCTATCAGGAGGAAATCCTTTGCTGTGAGAATGGTGAGGCACTGGCATAAGTTGCCCAGACTGCTGTGGAAGCGGTGGATGCTCCATCCCTGGAAGTGTTCAAGGCCAGATTGGATGGGGCTTTGAGCAGCCTGTTCTAGTGGAAGCTGTTCCTGCCCRTGGCAGGGGGGCTGMACAGGGTGGTTAAGATCCTTTCCAAACCAAATCACTCCATGATTCAGTGATTCTATGATTTTTAAGGGTTGCTGGCATCCCTGGAGACTGACAGCCAGTAAAATGGAGAGAGTCGYACTCCATCTCTTGTGGTGTAAGTCCATACAAAATATCACCAAATGACAGCACAGCCATGGTCCCAGCACCTCCMAAAACAGGAAACAGGCTTCACAGCAAAAATCAGGAGTTCAACAGAGTTGTGGAACAGCAGAATACCCACTTTCTGCTTCACAGGATTCCTATATATCTATCCTGAGTTTCTAGAGATGGCTAAAATTATGCAAAAAATATTATGCAAAAAATATTATGTAAAAAAAATTTACCCTATCAACCCCTTGCCTAACTATCTAGTCTGTATTCATTTTAGGAATATGTTGACATTTTGCATTTTCTAAAAAAGCATACCTTCTTCAAAGTTCATCTTTCATATCATCCTCCACATAGTTGAAGATTTTATCTGTGAGGATTAAACTTAACAAGAGTACAAACAAGTTGGCTTTGCTCATCTTTCAAAGCTGTGCTGCTGGGGTTAAATCCTAACACTTCTGAGAGGTACTATCAGCAGTCATCTCCCTCCATGTCACCTTCTGATGGGTACATTTGAAATTAGATCCCTTATATGGAGAGATTTCTGTCCCATTTCTCATTATTCTATATGCTTAGGATTTAAGAACAGRGCTTGGTAATGAAAAATACTCTACAGCAGTATCAGCAGTAGATGTACTTCTCATCTAAGCATATTTGTATTTTGGTTTCTTCCATTCTTTATTTTTAGTGTTTGATGGCACAATAAACTCCACAGAGGAAATAATCAAGAGGGTTGCAACCTTTGAAGGATAAGTACCTAGTGCCTAATTCTTCTAAACATTTTTCTACCTGTGCCATTGTTTTGTTTTTTCACTTAAGTAGCTTTTTATTTAGTGGCTTAACTCCTGTCTTGTATTTTAGTATTAGGCACAGATCCATTGAAGATGATAATGATGAAAACAGTGAAAACAATTGAATAAAATCCACCATTTGTAATATTGATCAACACTTTCCTGCTTACTGCAAGCAGAATTAGAAACCAGAAATGTATTTCACCAGAATTCAGTACTTGGGAAAACTGAGAACAAAAAGTTGCTATGGTCAGCTTGAAACAGGAAAAAACACCCCATTACCCCTCACACTGCTCATTTCCCAAAAACATTTGGTTACTAACAGATCAAGACATCAATTCACATAAAATCTTATTGCCYTCCTTCAAATCTCACTAGCAAGACTTTTCCTTACGGACTCACCTTTTACTTTATGTTCTTTATGTCCTTTCAAACTTGCCTGTTGTTCCATGGGAACAATGTACAGATTTAATCTGCTGCCTAACATTTAGAGTAGAAAAAACAACCTCTGGGTAAACCTTACTKGCACAAAGCACAGAAAACCTAGTCCCTAATATCAGATAAGTCAATCTCTTTTCTGCCTTCATTTGGTATTTCTTCATTGTGCAGAGAAAAGCGAGATCAAAAAAAAGAAAAAAAAGATAGAAAAAAGGAAATCATTCCATATTTTCACTTTTAAAAACAACTGCTTTTCAGACCTGATAATAACGCCTTACTTTCCTTTCTGTAACTCAGCTTTTCTGGCAGCTCTAGTGCAGGTTAATGAAACAAAGAAAAATTGAAGTTTCATTAACATTACTTATTACTCAAAGGTGACAGAATAGTTCTAGTAGCCCCAAATACTGCAATTGATTTTTCATTCAGAACAAAACCTCTAACATACTCTGGTTTCCTGCTTTTCATTTACTCTCCAAGTATATTTAGCTAAACATAAAAATTAAACAAATAGGTAATCTGATATAAAGCACAGTAGAAGAAACTCCTGCTCAAGGAAAACCCTTACCAACAGACAGAAGTCTTTGCCATGTAACTTGAAGATCATTATAATAATTAATAAATTACACAAGTGATGGATAAGTCCTGATTGTTGCCACTTCTAGCTGGAGGTGGAGAAGTCTGTAGGACTGTCATTTCACCTGGTGCTTTCTATAATTTGTTACTAAATGATTTTCATTTTATATAGATCAAATCTTAAATAATTTCCCTGAAAGCATTAAGGATCTTTTAAACAGCAAACTACTTCAAAACTTAGTTAAATTAACAAGGTTTATTTAACTGTGAGACAATCAAGCATGATTCACATTTTTCTTTTGTTACCTAAAAAATACATTGCCTTGCTAGTGGTCATAGCATGAGCAAATATTACAATATTTGCCATCTGCTGAAAAGTCAGTTCCACTGTCAAGTAATCTTAACCATTACTTAAAAAACAGCTGGAGTTTGTAGGTGCTCCATACTGTCCCAACCACAAAATCTGAGAGCACAATATCTGAGAGTAGCATCTCCAAAGTCAATGAATATTATTGCCCCCTGTGACATACAAGCTCTAATGCCCTTATATTTTCCAGCACATGAGCATGAAAGCTGCCATTTTTAACCATTTAATAGGATCTGGACCTAAATGAAGGTGATACAATAAATCTCATAGAGCCAGGAGGAAATTAGAGCTTCTATTTTTAAGACTACTGATTTTACCATCTAACAGCAGTTAAATATCAGCACAGTGAATGTTTCTCTGTATGCCATTGGTGATATTTTATAAAATTAGGAAAAAGGAAACTCATTATTGCAGAGAAGAGGGTACAGAGGCTGGCTTATAATCATTCTTCAGAATGTGAAAAATAATATTGAAGAAAGAAATGCATAATATGGAAAAAAAAAACTAAAGAACTACTGACATTCCTACAGAGCTTTACTTCCTGAAAGGACAGATTAACGYAGCACCGCTAAATCAACTTTTGAATGCGCTCATGGTAATCTTAATCCTACCAGCATGAATGAGAGCGAGGGCAAACAATGCAGAAATCTTTGCGAGTTTCACTGGGAGTGTCYCAAACTACTCTTGCTGATTCTGTTCATAAATTCTTAGAAYCACAGAATCATTAAGGTTGGAAAAGACYTCTAAGATCATCGAGTYCAACAGTTAACCCAGCACAGCCAGCTCCAAAATGAAACCATTTCCCTAAGCACCTCWTCTACCTATTCTCTGAATACTTCCACAGACAATGATTTCACCTCTTCTCTGGGCAGCCTGTTTCAATGCTTGACCACCGTTTTCATGAAGAAATCTTTCCTAATATCCTAATTAAATGCACAGGGCTGCAGAACCCAAAGTCATGACTCCTGTAAGAAAGGAACACACAGACTAAGAAATCTACTTAGCACTGCTGAGAAAATGTATGAGACTTTCCTGAGAAAGCAAATTTTAGATCACTCCTCTAATGACAAGTGTTACATAAAGGCTGTCCTGGGCAGCCTGACAGCCTTTGTTGGGGATGGCACACTGCTGTTGACTCACACACCCGGGTACCCCAGAGCTTTTGTGAGCCCCGACGGTGTCATACAGCATAACTGCGTGCAGCGAGGGAGGGGAGGGATGAACATTAGCAAGGAAGGTAGGAGGGGAGATAGAAAGAGGCTCAGTGTGCTGAGATACAAACTTCATCCTAAAGCACTTTCTCACAAAAGCTCAGCACTGGAATCGTGTTGCACGGTGAGGAAATGGATGTACAAATGGAACAGTTCAATGTGCACTTCAAAATGAGAACTGAGTCTGGTCCTGCCACGGGTTTTAACAAGACAAAGTGGGAGTGAGCTACATTTTCTAGCTAATGTGGCTCTTTTCTAAAGCAAATTTTGCAGTGTCAATGAATCACGGAATCACGTAGGTTGGAAAAGACCTGTAAGATCATTGCATCGAACCATTAACCCAGCACYGCCAGGTCCACCATTAAACCATGTCCCAAAGCACCACATCCATCCATTTTTGGAACGCTACCAGGGACTTCACTGCTTCCCTGGGCAGCCTGTTCCAATTGTTGACTACTCTTTACATGAAAAAATTTGTCCTAATATCCAAGTACAAAGTACATGAGTACCAAGTTCTTTCCATAGGTAAAGCACACTGAAGTTTYTCTGCAAGAATTAAAGAACTCCAATCTTCAAAGGGGGAGATATCKGTATATTTTTGCATTTCCTATCATACTGAATAAATGCCATCTCTCTTTACTATGCAGCTATTTTTGAATCTTAATGAATTGAGTGATAACCAGCAGCTATATTTGTTGAAAAATGAATGCATTGAAGTGATAAGATTCCATTTTAATATTTATGAATTTTAGGCTTCATAGAAACATTGAAATGTGATAAATATCAGTGAAAGTTTTTTCCGGTTGCTGAAACTGAGATTGGAATAGTGTTTTGGATTGTGATCTATTCATCACATTTCAAAGGAAAACAACAAAATATCTAAACTGCTCTCCCTTGTCTCAGGCCTACAGCAATAATGAATGATTTACAAGAAACTTTCCCAAGCTGAGAGCCACCAGACTCTTAYTTTTTAAAACATTTGTGTTTTTTCTGTTTTCCACCAGTCACCTATGCAAAAGAATTACAAGCAGCATTTATAAGGCTGGAGTAACACTTGGGGCAGAAAGCTGTGATGTGCCTGTAATCTAAGTTTTTATATTAAAAAAAATCATAAAATGTTTAAGGATTTAAAAAGATTTTGAGGGAATCTACTGGAAATGGTCACAGCTTTCATTATAATACAATTCTGAGAAATTTCAACAGATACTTTAGCTCTTTTAAGTAGCCTTGTGCCCATACCATGGTCTCTCCTGCAACATATCTAACTTTCTGTCTCTTAGTTTCTCTAACCAGGGTGCTCAAATGAACCAGTTAAAATGATAATAGTAAAAAAAAAATCTATTCTTAATTGCATTCTAATTTTGCCTTTTTTTTAGAAATGGCTCATGAGCAACAGTGTGCAAATATATCACTGCTCACAGGGCTTGTGGGTGTCCCACCTCTCACAGCGGCAGAATAGTAATGCTTCCCAAAAGAGGTTATTATATATTTATGGAAAAGACAGATAATGGAATGACTCAATTTATTCAACTGCATTGTCCTCAAAACAGCTAGCTTAAAACTGGATTTTACAGTGCACTCTTGTGAGAAGTGTCTCTTAAGACTGAGCCTGGGAACCCTCTGCAGTGCCTCCAGAAGCCCAGTCAGGGGCTAAAAACCAAAACCCAGAAGGCCATAAAGTTCCTGTAGGTCTGTGAGGTGTCTGAATGTACMCCTGATCCTTTATCACAAAATATGCCAGGGGACGAACCTCAGCTGACTCAGATTTACCAGTAAAGATTTGAGTTCTATAACACACAACAGAAGGTGATGGTTGCAGAGATGGAAACAATTTTTGAACAAATTGAAGCTCCAATTATTCCAGTGCTGTTGGAGACACATTCAGTTGACTACAGAAAACAGGATTTGATTTAAGGTCAGATGCAGCACTCAGTGAAGTAAATAACAAGACCCTTTATTCTTGCCTTGCAAAAATTAATTTTTAAACTTTTTATAAACRTTGTTAGAAATATGCCTCTGTAAATTGAATATTTCCTATAASAACACAGGCTCATGAAGACTTGCTGTAATGTTCTCTTTATCARTTTTTATACTGAAGATAACTGGTATAACTTTATCCCAAGGAATATGAGGGCAATTATGTACACCTCTACGAGATTTCTCCCAGTCTTTCATTATAGTGTCATTTCCTAAATCAGTCTGCATATGGTGATGACAAAACAAATGTTAAATCCAACAAGGCAACTTCAGCATTATCCTTACAAGAATTCACTGTTCACAAACTATTAAAACTAATAACAATACCTAGTGTTTCTATACAACTATCATTGCTGGAAACATTGTGGCTTTGTAACATTGAGGCTTTTATATACTGAAACAAAAATCACTTGCCTTAAATGATTTAATATTTTATTTTAGATAGCTTATTATATAGCTGTTATTTTAAATTTCTGACACCAGAGAACCCTTTATGCAGTCCCAGCATATCCCGCTAAGAGTTGGCTAATTATGACAGGAAAATTAACAAAGATGAATAGATTTGCTACATTTTCTCAGTTATTTAAAACCATAATCAGGACCAAACCAAGATGTCAACTTAATAGCACCCACAAATGACTACAGTTTGAATATTTTCCTTTCAAAATATCCTCTTCTTTATATTAAGCATTAATTCACCAGGAAAAAAAAAAGAATGCAGTAGTGTATAAACACAGTGAAAATCTTTTCAGAATGAAAAACTAGTATTTATCCAATGAATAACCTTTACTCAGGCAGGAGAAGCACAGTATGACTAAGGAAAGGAAGAGAAAAAAGGGGAATGATTAAACAATTTAGATCAAAGTMATGTATAATCTGGTTTCCATTCAATTCCATTTGCACAGTCTACAATCTTTCTTCTTGCTATAGTTCAAGAAAGAATATTCTTCCTCGAAAAAGAAATGCAATTATGCCTATAAAATATTATTTTGTGYAGAAATGTACTGGGTTACTAATTGCTGCATACATTTTCACAGTTGTCATATGGAACAATAAGACTGCCAGATAAAACCCATTAATTGTTGGGTTATAATACAATCTAATTTATTTTTTATTTATTATGGAATGCAAAAGTGTTTCTATGTTACTGTTATGTTTTAAATTTATACCTAGTACTTCTACCAATGTATTTTGTGGCACTGAATAGCTAGTCCAATTCTGTTTAATTTTCAATAAAGCATGCTGTTAARAATTGTTGGTATGTTAGTGATGTAGCATCTCTACAAATTAGAGGAAATGAGAGAAATCGAATACTATATTTTTTGGCATGAATAGAGATGATTCCTGAACATCACAGAAAATCCTGAAGAATCTCTGCCYGCTTTCCATTCACTTTTTTAACTCTCTCTTCTATCTCTTCCAAAAAGTTATGCTTGGTCTGAAATAGGGAAGGTTTTTCCTGGTAGTCACGTCCTCAGAGCCAATATACRTGAACAGGCAAACTTTGAAAAGGCAAACTTTAGCCAAAGGAACATTCTGAAGTGAAAGTCCCTGGTACACGAAGAAACTTCCCCGACTTTCAGAAACACATTATTAAAAGAGCAGATCCAGTACTTTCTGCCATCTGACTCAACTGTTGCCAATGAATCCTATCCAGAATCCAGCACTCAGATTTAAGTTTTTGTATGGCTCACAGTGAATACAAACCAAGCCAGAGAATCTGTTCCCTTTAATTCCTGTTTGCTTCCATGGTCCGGCATGAACTCTGCTGTCCATTGAGTTGCTGCAACATATAAGTCAACTTTCAACCAGCTGGAGTCTCCTGCTTCAGCTGATGTTTTGGTTAAACGTCTCTTCACTGCAGCTGAGACAGGTTTTTCCTGCCCATATGGAAGCAAACAACATCTACATATGGGATATAGTACACATGGAAAACTGTTGATGCAAGACATAATTAATTATGACATTTAACTCTCTTTGGTAATGATTTGTGAAGACTGAAGGCCAGGCATTTTCAGAACAGGATCCCCAGTCAGGGAACATGTCTCTTGTTTTAGTTTACAGAAGCCCAAATTTGACAGCTCTGTCTCCCTCCATCAGACTTTGCCTGTCTACATGAGTGGTAGGTGCAGATGAAGATACACATCTGACTCCAGCAAGTTCAGTTTTCTAAGTGGCCTTTTTCCCATTTATTGCATGGCTTTTTCCCCAAGAACTTTACTGTCTGTCAATTTATTTCACTTTGAAAGGCCATATTGTAGCAGGGTATCAGGAAAACGATTTGTCTTCATACTACCTTTATTCTTGCCTGATTTTCCTGCCTTACGGTATGGCCAAACCAGAGCTTTCTACTTCACTTTCTTAAGGATGGGTTTGGTGATTCCAAACTGYTCTGAGGATGTCTTGGTGACAATGGATACCTGCTCGTTCCAACCTAGAAACCCAAATATATCCATTAGAAGATGGTCATGGAGCTGGCTGCCTACTTATTTTGGATCATGCCATGTTTAGGTCAAAGGACTAAAGTGTCTGTCAAAGTGGGATGGAAAGGTTTAAACCACCCTTTTCCCCCCTTTTTTTAAAATTCAGATAAATAATGCATTACAGACTTTGTAACATTTTGAAAAAATTCCTATAATGGAGCTCTTGCAAATCTTGCAAGCATATTCACCATTTCCCAGGAAAGAAGGCTTTTATTAAAGCTAACCAGGGCAGGCTGGTTACATACAAGGCACAGTAAACTCACTTCTTTGCTACAAGSACTACTTCCACTGTTTTAAACTCACCACCTGTCTTGGTGAGCAGTATACTGAACAGCAATACTGAATTTCCAGCTCTGCTCTGGCAGGATGGATAAGATATATGGTCGCATGTGGGGGTCAGAGATGGGATGACACTGGAGATGGGCAACACAAGCAATGAGGGAGAATTAGAAAGCTTCACTGTCTTTCTGCAGAAAAACGACGGCGTAACCTACACGTGTGACATCGAAGCATGGTCATGACAACAGTCATTGCAGCCTGATTTGAAAATTTGATAAAAACAGAGGATAAAACTTGACTAGATAACATCAGGGAAATGTAGGGCAAACGATTTTGTTGGACACTTCATAGAGTAAAATTTCTAAAGGAAATAAGATGGAACACTGTGCCACAGCAAATAAAACATTCAAGATCTAATTTCTGTGGTAGGAAGATGAGCTACATAGGATGCCCTTTCTTTTTTCCAAGGCCCTGAACTTTTCCAATTCCTGAAAACGCATCAGAGCACCTCAGGAGAATGCTTCAAAGTTTTAGAAAGACAGCATTACCCTCTTGGCTCTTAGAGCTCATTCCCCTAGCAATGTTTCAGAGTACAATTCCACCTCCGTTTCCTTACAGCAGCACAGGAGTTCTCTGCCTTYCCCTTCTCCCTCTCACATGTTATTGCACCTTCAGTGATGCTGACTCAACTGTTTTTGTGCTAAACTAATTTTATTAAATCTTTTGGGTTACATAAACCCTTCCTCACCCACTCCCTCCCCTTTTTTTCTTTTTTTTTTTTTGAACTCTGATCTGTTCCTTATTCTGATGAATCAGTAATTGATGGGGTAATAAACTGGTGCATGTGGAGAGAGGAAGGGATAGTAGTGTCTGGGGGCAGTAAAGAATGGGAAACTCCAACCTGCTTTACCATGACGATGCCTCTCTGAAATCAGGTTTTCTTTTTGAAGGAAACAGATGAGCAGAATACATTCACTCTGGTTTTGAGCAGCCTGAGCRTGCAGATGGCACAAGAAGCTGCAGGCACCTGCCAGATGAAACACTGGGTGGGATTGAGACAGCCTCTGAGCTGTTCAACACTGTGGAGACATTAMTGTCTGCTTTAGTGATTGTGCTCCAGCTACCTCAGTGACAAAGAAAATCATTAAAAGAAAGGAGTTTTAGGTACAGTCAGTCCATTAGTTGAAGTTTCAGAACATACAGATCCTATTCCATCAAAATTTGGCATGGTAAAAAGGTGGAGGCACAGCTGCTACACCACAAGTGAATCCCAGGAACAATTCTGCTATTTACAGAATATCTACTCTAAAGAGTGACAAAAGTGAGTAAGGTGGRATAATTAATTGATATAGTGCAATGCTATAAAATGAATCAGTCAGGGACAGGCCATTTAATGCATTATTGGCATTACCTAAGCYGTATCTTTGTATTATGAGAGACACAAAGTTATATGTTGTGTTATTTTATGCTGTGTTATGTTATGAAAGATGACTGGACAGGTTTATGTCTTCTAGGATCATTAACAAACAAACCTGACAAAGCAATCCTGAGTGTACAGGAGGAGAGTAAAAAAATAGCTCGACAGGGGAATGGAAGAAAAAAGGACCTTTAGTCACCTGGACAGGCTACAGTTGTTTTACACCTTGTACATTTAATCTTCTGTTTTGCTCTTTTTACAACCAAAGGGTTTTTTTTTTTTTTCCAGCATGAGACTTAAGGAGGATTAATAACACATCCCAATAATGGGTACAACAGAATCAGCAGAACACAACCACATCTAATTCAATTAGGTCAATTAGGCCTTCTCTATAAAATTTTGTTTAAAACTACAGAAATTGCTCTGCCTTTTCACTTCATACATGTAGTTGATAGCTACCAAAGGCAGGATATTAGTCTACAGAGCTCTTTGGTCTACCCTGTCACAGTGATGCTCTTGTATGTCCACAGAAAAGCACAAATTAAGAACACCAAAATATTGCTTTCTCGCACTGAAAATTAACTACAGCCTCTTTTGTAAGGATTTTTACCTACTACTTTTAAATTAGCCTGGAAAGAAAAGTACTAGTTTTCTTTGCTCCTCTTATGACTTTGGTGCAATTACAAGATTCCTTACAGAAAGCCCCAAAGCCCCCAGTGTTCAACACCATTCCTTCGTAACAATCTCTAACCAGGCTGCAGTGAGTGGAAGAAGAGAAATGTGCAAAATTACAAAATGAGCTGTTGACAAAAACAATTGTTAGCTTCATAAATGGCAATTCTAAATAGTTAACTTAGTGAACTATTTTGTGGTTGCAAGGAATTACTGTCACCAGATTCTTTCTGCACACCATGCCCTACTTACAAGATGAGAATAYGAGTCTCTTCTGAGATGACAATTTCGGCTGCTGTTTTGTGTGTGGCTAAGCCTTTAAATTAGACCTTCCCTCCTTCATTCTGCCACATTCGAAAATGAACCAGATAAGTATCTAGAGAAAATGATTAAGGCACTTTTTCCTTCACAGTGTTTGTGTAATATCAGGCACTCCTTTCATATCACCCTTCTTGCAAACATTATTCTTCCTGTCTTGAASTAATTGCCATTTGCTTTCTGTTCCTGTACCAGTTTGAATGCTTCCCTATATTTGTTTTAAATGTTTTCACCAATGCACCAAATGTTTGTTTGGTGGGATGAATATAACCTAAAATGCCCTCACTGTTTACTTTCTTCCATCTCTCATGTCCAGGGACTTCATCCTTTCCCCTACCTGTATATATAAACTGTTGATTTCGTACGAGATCCAGAGATTATCATATTCCCAGTGTGATCACCCAGTCATCYTGCTACTGATTGAACAAAAGAATTCAATTCAGAAAAATCTCCATTTTGTGAGTAATTATCTTCAATTAAACAAAATGYTGTCTGCAACTAGCATTTTACTTAAGATCTTCCTTTGTTGTTCGTGCCACTGCGTTTTCCTCTTTCCCTTTGTCACTGATTATTCAGGTTATTGCAAGCTGAAAAATTTGCATTTCTCCRAAGTCAGTTAGCCAAGATTTAGCTGAGGCACTGATACATTTCTCCATCTTTCCAAGACATTTATTTTTGATTTWAAAAAATATTCCTAAATGATTGAACGACTTAGATTTGTAAGGATAAACTTTCCTTAGTTTTGGAGTTGTATAACCTTTTACCATTCTTCTGTTTCTTACTGATTTTGCTGGGATGCTAATTTCCTTCTATCTTTCCAGTATGGAAAAKGAACAATAAGCAAGAAATATTCCACTATTAATTATTTTTATTAAATATTATAGTAAAACCCAGTACTAATGCAGAGCTCCTCCCTATTTTTAAGCAAATTTTGCTTACCATCTCTAGAAGCTTTTCTAGGCTGCTTGAATTTATTTCTGTAAGCATAATTTTGGTTTTTAACCAACTTTAGTTTCATTTCTCAGATTTATTTTTCCCTTCTGTTGTTAAATTTATTCTGTCACACTTCCAGGATCAATCTCCATCTACTTTTCTTCAAATGAATTTATTTGCTTGTAGGTCTTTACCCTTCCTACAAAGGCAACATGCTGTATTGCTGCTCTAGATGGGTTACATAATTCCAGAGTACTTGTTTAATCCTGAAACAATTATTTAATTAATTCAACACGCCTCAACACCACCTCTCCCACCTCCTTTGAAAAACTCACTAAATAGCACCTTTTTCCAACACATGCCCTGCTCAACTATAGCAGCTATACTCTGGAAAGAAATGAAAATGCTTTTTGTTTGGTCTCTGGGAGTCACAATCTTCAGTCATAACTGTTCTTTACRTTCCTGAAAAAATATTGCATTTTGATATATTTTCTATGCAGTTTCATCTGCTTTTTCTCTCTTATGATGAATCTCCCTTTCTTCTTCTAACATAACATATCTACGATTATAGCATCATTTCCAGTCAGGTTCGATAGAGAGCACTGAAATACTGAGCAAAACCAACTGAAGAGAGACATGTCAAGAACAAGTCAATCAAATCATACTGCCCCAAACAAAATAAAAAAAACAATTAGGAAAATACAGCACAGAAAATAACAGCTTATAGACAAAGAAGAGTCCATGCTCTGTTGAAAGGCTCATTTTTTCAAGCAGTTTCAAAATTGGTATGAAAAAATACTTCCTATTGTAAATTGCAATATGGTGAGATAATTTCTGACTCATTTTATGGCAAGATTATTACTTTAAATTATTGATGGTCGATGATTATACAGGTCCATTTATGATCTCATGTATTTAATAATTTTAATTTCTTCGGTTCATTTGGCACATCAAGAAAGACAAAGAAAAATACAATGATAGATTTGAACCTCTGAGTACTGTCTAATGCCTTCATTGCCCAGAGAATTTTCTGAATTCACATGAACTGGAAAAGCAACAGGAAAAAGCTTTCATGATCTAGGAACTGAGGTTAAAATAATTTATTGTTACTAAGACGGAACAATAGAACATGGAGGTATTTTTACCACTTTTAATGGAGGTTTCCATTGGGAAACCTCTATTACAAGTGGTAGAAATATCTCCATGAAGCTTGGCAATAGTGGTCTGGCTGTTCAGGCTCCCAAATGAATAAAAACAAAAAATGGCTGCTGAATCATAATTGTTTCTTCTTTACAGAAATGGCATAACTATGAAAAACTAACCCTAATTGCCCCATGCTAATGTTCTCTTTCAACTTTCTTATCTTCAGGACTCTGATAAACAGAACTCATTGGCAATTCTCTCCAATATCTTGCTCCCTCTGTATCCCACACCCTAATCTTACCTTACAAACACACACCTTCCACACAAGGAATGCGCTGCCTTGCCAGGGGCACGTGCAGGTTCCAGGCACAACAAATGTGTGAGGACAGAACTAACCAAGAAACACACAAGATGCTACCAAACAGAAGCAATATGGCCTGAGTTTCTGCTCTGCAGGTCCCTATGCTGCTGCTCTCTTTTACATGTCTGTCCCACAGTGAAGACCAGGACAAACCTACAGATCTCATACACAGCTGCAGCAGAAGGGRCGAGAGATGGATACATGTCCCACTCCTGAAATAAAACCCACACATAAGCACACCCTGCCTGTATTAAGGTGATCTTTTCATACTCCCTACATTGACAAATGCTTCATATATTTTAAAAACAGCRAAGAAAATTGTAGAACTCAATTCCCCAAAAAACTCTGCTACACTTGTCCCAAATTTTCTGGCTCCATGTCATGACGGCTACCCTGGGGTCCTTTTCTGTCAAGAAGAGCCTTTATTCCATTTAACTAAAGAAGCATGAACACATGCACAGACACATGTCATAACATCTGCCAGCCACGACCTTGYGCAACTTTCATATTTTCCCTTTACATTTCTGGTTGCATTATTTTTCATTTCACCCTTTTTTGATAGAAAACATCCATATTATGAACTAAACCTACTATCCATAATACAATGCTGTTCACACATTTCATGGTTAGTTATGCTTTTTCCTTCCATACAAACAATATTAAACTCTTACGTTAGAATTAGGTGTTCTTCAATACCCTCTTGGACTTTTCTACTCTCTATGGATAGGTGCTAAGAGCAGGGTGATTTTGCCCCAGTTAAAAATGGCCCATACCAAGGCAGTTATAAATTCAAGCCACAGCACTTTCTCCTCTGTAATTCCTTTTTTTCTACTTCTAACAGAGCTACCATGCTATAATATTGACCAACACTAACTTTAGAGTAGTTAGRAATGTTTCCTATGAATTCCCCAAACAATACATGAAGGTTTTCATAATGCCAGAAGAGAGCTGAGTATGAACAGCTACTGCCAACCCAAGTGCAAAGCTGCAGTGGAAAAGTTTTGTGCTTCCAGGGATAAAAAACAGAACTCCCTGACAACAGCTTGCACTGTTTTCCAGTTATCACTGCTGTWCATAAGGCTTTGTAACTTTCCAGAGGAGATGGCTGGATCAGGAGCTGGACTCCTTGGGGAGTTAGTAAGTGAGCTGTAATCCCTTTTGCATCTAAATTGCTTCTGCTGACTTAGTTAAAGTGTTATTATTGTCCTGACAGTAGAGTTAGCAGGCCCAGCATGCTCACCTGCCTCTTGCYGCAGTGTCACTGAGACAGGTGMCTCAGGGAAACATCGCCACCTTAGGGCTTCTTTGCCTTGGCAACTGATCTGGCTGCCAAAATAGCAGATACCTCCCTCCTGCTGCTCCATCTTGCTGTGGTGCACCTACTGTTTCCAGAATGAGCTGTCTTTTGTGCCTGGGCTGCTCAGCTGTTCCCTGCAGGGCGGGCAGCCTCCCTCTGTGGCGTTAGCGAGCGCTCGTACAGYGCGCTTGGCGTGAATCGCAGACTGGCTGCATAAAGCTCACGCAGGTTTGAAAAGCAGAATCACAATGAGAATGTTCGGGATTGGTAAAAACAYCCCCCACTTGCAGCTGGTAAAACTCCACATTGAAAAATAACCCCCTCTTCCTGCTCATTCCAATTTCCTTGTTCCTTTCTGATTAACAAACACATCTCACTGTAACAGCCTAACAAAAGATATGCAGGCAGAACCCCTGAGAATGCATTATTTTTCCAAAGAATTAATTTGTGAATTATGTGATTGATAATGTGCTTATTATCACATTTCTGGATGTAACTTCTGTGCCAGCTTCTTGAGGCTAGACAACACTTGAAAACATGACCTCAGGTAAGCAAAGGGATGAATTGACCCTGTTGCAGAGTGAGAGAGGGGTACCACGATCCTGGTCCATCCCACAGCAACACCACAGCTGAAAAGATGAATGCTTTCATCATGCTCAACTGCTCAGAAAAGGGTTTTGATTACAAAATTGTGCCTTACCAGGACAGTATGACCCACCCAATGTTAAYCCATACCAAGGGAAAGTCTGTGAGTTTTAAAAAAGCACAAGAAAATTTAGAGGGTTTAGGTAATTTAGCAGAAATGAAGCCTTGGCTGTTTTTGAGAAAAATCTAACTCATCTCAGAAAGAGAAACCAACCACATATCCCGTCTCTAAAACAATTCCTATATTTGTGAGTGTCTCAGAAGAATAAAATAAACATCAGTTGGGGCTGCCAAATGAGGTGAAGCACTGCTGCATTACAAAGCAACAGCCACAGAAAACAGTGAACTGAACAGGATCTAGATGAAGAAAGGAGCCATTAAAAATTGCTATGAAAATTGATTTGAATCCATATTAAATTGCTACTTTCTTTTCCTTGTTCTCTCTTGTGTTCTCCATGCTGTGAAAGGCAAAAAAATCAGCAGCACAGAGTTTCTGTGTCTAAGCCAGACTTGTGGCCTACAGCAGAAGGAAGTCCATGCTGGCAAAACAATGACTAATAACACTTGTGAGACATGTTGTGTCAACACATGTGACAGATGCCAATCATTAAGACTCCAGCTGAGCCTCAGTGACAAWGATAAGACCAGAAAAATTCTGGAGGAGAACTGAGGACAATAATATCTTTTCACAGGGACAACTTTGTGCTGTTTGCACCTGCCAAGCTTGTACGAGTAAATCTGTCCCCAAGCACATGCCATGTGGATTGTACAATGTGAACATGGGGCCACACAGTTGCTATGCAATTTCAACTAGAGAAATCTTAATAATAAAATAATGYTTATTTTGAGATGTATTAAATTTGTTTTTAAATCATAGCAGATGCAACAAGCTGTGACTCACCAGGGCCATCCCACAATGATCCTGTTGCCTTGGCTTTGCCCATCCTTCCTTCATTACAGGCAGGGTAATTACAGGTGGGAGATCTCAGGGGCGGTGAACAGCTCTACATCATTTATTTGTCTATACAGCAATAAGACCAATTCTGGGATTTGGCTCARTGCATGATACCATTGTTTGATACATTTAAACCACATCAACAAACAGCCACAGTGATGTGCCGACAAAGCACTTGGCAAACTTGGTCAACACTGGAGAGGTTATCGTAGAAAAGGAGCAAGCTCCACATAGAGGAGAGGTTGAGARTCTGCTACAGCAACCGTAAGGTTCAAATTCAGCTTGAATTAAATTAGTTAAGTAGACCTTAGAGTCTGTAGGTTCAGAAACAAAACTAATTCTACTCTTCATGTCATGAAGAAAACCTAGTCACATGCTGTGGCCACAGACCTTGGGCACAAACAGACAAGAGCTGGAATGGATCATTCAGCTGGCCCATCCTTCTGCCACAGCAGCACTGTTCTGAATGACTGACTCTCATGTTGATATGCTCAGAAGAGATTCAGGGCTGTRTGGCATTAGGAAACCCTTTGGAAACACACATGGTTTGTTGGGATACATCCTAACAGAAGAAGCAATTGACATAGCWGGGGAAAGAAGTTTAAGAATGTTAAATCACAGACACAGAGAAAAGGACTGTGCCAAATCAGGAAAAACAAAGAGGAGCCGAAGCAGAGCATTTTGAACAGGAGGCAGCGAGAACAGAGCAGGAGAGAGGTGAGGTGAGGTGAGGTGAGTCTGTGGGTGAGTGGGGATGAGGCACAGAGGTTACAAACACCAGACATACACCCTGAGAACAGATGTGCAGGGAAAATACGGGACAGAAACGCCCAGCTTGTGTCACAAGGGCTTGGCATTCACACCCAGTGCAATGGAGAGGGGCCAAGCCACTGAGCTCTGACCCATCCAGGTTACAGCTGGAAACAGTGCCAGGATGGAGCAGAGCCACAAACACACATCTTTAAGTCAGCATCTGATTTTTGGAGGCAAAAAATCTCTCAGGTTGGAACTGAAACTAAACTACTGAAGAAGAAATGCTTTCCCTTTTCCAGCRTCAGGCTTGGTCCTAAAACTGCTGAAGGCACTTGAATTGAATGGTCTGTAGAAACTGACTACCCCRAATAGAGATGGAAAGTATGGGAATCAGGGAACTGGGAGACGTAAACTCTTCCTAATTTCCAGCTGTCATATAGAGTTTTCAAAAAGTAATTCTGCACAACTGACATTTTCTAATAAAATCTAATCCATGGCAAAGTTATCAACCGTTTTCTACTGTCTCATTAGAAGYAATAATAAAAAAGGCAAAACAGAACCCTCTTAGAAGACTGCRGGGAAAACAAATAAAATAAGAGTAATGAAGGATTTGAATGAGTTAGACATAACGATAGAAACAACAAAAAGAAGCAATACATCAAGGAAGATATCTGAGAG
Organism: Malurus melanocephalus; assembly: GCF_030028575.1. Classification (NCBI taxonomy): domain Eukaryota; kingdom Metazoa; phylum Chordata; class Aves; order Passeriformes; family Maluridae; genus Malurus; species Malurus melanocephalus. The sequence goes on from NW_026623266.1 coordinate 430,130, forward strand.
GAGAAAAGAATTGCTTATTTACATAGGTAGAGGATTACTAGAGAGAAAACAGTTATTGATTAGACTATGGGATARAAGAGAGGTCATGATCTGAAATCAAGAAGTAAAATCATGCATGGAGAAAGCACACKGCATAAACATTTTGGTCAGGTATTCACTGATGTGTTTAAACAACTGAGTCCCACCACAAGAAGAATAGAAGAGAACATTTTAGATGTAATGACAGAAAGTGTAAGATGGAGCCTGAACAGAATTAAAATAAACAAGATGCAGCAGTATAGGCCACAGAACAAGAAAATGAATTTAATGTTGAATCAAAGATTTGAATATCCAGGGTGTTGTTATACCTAAGCAAGATTTCTAAAGGCCACTGCAGCTCAGTGCTGTCAAATTCTTGGCATTTTTGCCATTTTCTTTGATTCTACTCTCAATTAAAGAGAGGASAATCAAGCCTAATTCAAAAGTATTAGATTAACAACAGCTTTACCTCAAGGATGAGCAGAGAAAAGCCATAGCATTTATAAAAGGCCCATTAAAGAACTCAGATGATTTATTCCTTCAGATTTAAATAAAAGAAGATAGGCTTAACTCAATACAATAAGCACTGTTCTCTAAATCCATCCTYTTACAAATCAGTAAAAAATCAGGATACAATCCAAAAGAGAAGGAAATGAAAACTGAAGAGGGAAGAGGAAGAAAATAAAGACAAGAACAGCCACRTGGCATCTAGATGCAAAGTTCTTACAACATGTGACATGATATTGATCTTCTCTTGATAAACACTTATAAATTCYTTTTCAAAGTGATAACCACGCTAATACTGATAGGGTTTATATATAGAACATCAATTCAAGTATGCCCTGACATTTAAATTATTTTATAAAGTTATGAAACCGAAGCTGCAAATGTATTCACTTAAAATGGARCAAACATCCGCTGTAGTGTCCATAACCCAAACATTAGCAAGTGCTGGTACAAGCAGGGGAAAGAGCCAGTGAGTAAGTCAGCTTTTGGTCAATAAGTAAAATGATTACTTTGTACTCTTTGCTTACTTTTGGCTAAAAGGAATCACACTGGGAAAGTTAATTGAATTTTGTAAAGCATCAACGTTTGAAAAAGCTCAAAGTGTTCTTTAGAATGAATTTTTTTTCTAGGTCATGATTTTGTGCTTTCTTCTTAAATGTGAYGCACTCTAAGAAGGAATTGTTTCTAAAAAATGATAGGCTAGTGATTGAACAGAAACTCAGAAACAGAAAACACAAATTCATGCCAAGGAGGAACATACAGAAGACAGAGACCAAAATAAATGAATGTGAGAGAAAAATAATCTTAGAAGGCAGGTTTGTGTCCAAGCTTAGCTTTTTTTTTTCTTGTGGGTTTTTTGTTTGTTTTTCCCAGGAGATAAATATTGATTGAAAAATCAAGTTCAGAAATGGAATCATAATTAAAGTTATTATTTTGTTATTAGAAAAAGATTATAGCCAGAGCAAGTCACACAGACTCAGCTGAAGAGACCAGCTTTGGCCACTAAGACAACTATGGTGCAAGTCTATGTCTAAAGGTAAAGTTTCAACACCTGTATATACCCTAGATTCCAGTCCAGTGAGTATTTTCTGGCTTTTGGACCAACTGATCCATATTCCTAAGGGTACAATGGTTTGACTGYGTTTAAAATGCTGAATAGCAAAGCCATGTTTTTTGAGCTAATGGCTTAACTATGGCAAACATTTGTTTGCAAAGGTCTTTGATTCAACCAAAAACCTGTTGTGCTTTTATTGCATAAGGCAAATAAGCGGCTGACTTTTTATTAAAAGCTTCAATCTGAAACTGACAGTTGTGTCTCACTGCAACATGACAAAAAATGCTTTCTTGTCACAATTGCGTTAAGACAACCAAGGCGTGATGGCAACCAAGCATTGCAGCTCCAAAACTTGACCTTGCAAAGAGCTGAGAGCCTGATGGCACACGGGCTTGCAGTCTTGAGCACTTAACTATAACCAATGGTTGCTCCTCTCCAGGAAATCCCTCTGGCCATCAGTGGGTGAAAGCTTGGCTTAAGAAATGTAGCTTTGGTAGTGGTTCAGAAGCAGCTGTTGACATAGTGAAGCACATCTGCAGCTAATGAAAGCCACTCCATTTATAAAGCTTTCCCTAGGATACAGATCAGTTAGACCCAWAAGGACTGTTTTCTGTATTGGCAAAAAAACAGTAAAAAAAAATTTAATATTAAATATAATAACTGACAAAATGACATACACATTGACTTGCTTTGTATCTGTTTTGTCTCAATTAATGCTGACTCCAAAACAACCTGTAGAAAAGGTTTTCMTTTTGCCATGCATCAAAATCAGCTTCTCTCAAGTCACCAAAAATTTCTCTCTACCTCTGAGTTTTAACTCAGGTAAATATTTTAATTAGTCACAGTAGAATTTGARGGGAAGCATACAAAAGGCTACAATCTGAAATGTGTTTCACCTAAAAATCTTTGTGCTTTRGAATRGTATAACAAAGAATATCCTCTAGGAAAATGAGCCTCCTGATGAAATAGAAATACATGAAAACAACTTGCTCCATTATTGTCAAACAAAACCTACATGAAAYAATTTTTATCTCTTYCTTGTATTTTTCTTGTTTCTTGTAYTCATGAACACCATATTTTTCATTTGCTTTTCATCACCATCCTATTATTAGAAGCTGCATTTTAATTATTTGGACAAATTAATTGAAATATAGTACAAATAATAGATAAAGCAATTTTCCACACAGCTTTTGTATAGATAATTTGAGATATGGGAAGTACTATCTTTGTATTTTCTTATCTCATTCCTGTTGATTGCTAATGCTGTAGGCTCAAGCAAAACCACCAGTTTTGAACTTTATATTGATTATTGTGATTTAAAGATTCACAGTCTAGAGAGAAATACGGGTGAAAACATTTAATATGCTGTAAATAATTTTAGATTCTCTAATAGGAAAACCTAGATTTAATTTTACTTATTAAAAGCCTAAGCAATAATTGCATGTTACGTATTAATGCTGTTCATTTATTGCAATTTTATATTAATCTTTTAAAGAACTTTCCTGTAACCAAACACAAGACAAGCCATTGATCACAAGAGCACCATCAAGAAATCTGTGCAGTCTCTTGCCATATCTCCAGCCATGTAAATCTGTGCATCAGCTCYGTACATGATGAGATGTAAGCTTGGACTCAATGACAGCAGTGACACTGGAATGGGATTATATCAGGGTAACTTAACTCATGTTTATATTTGTTGACTCATGGCAATTTTGATATTTTCACTGTTATTATGAAAATGCAAATATGAGCCATGACTGTAAAGTGTTTATATGCTGCAATGAAAATTTATACAGTTTTGATTTGAAAGATTGAATGTTTTTATAGAATAAAAAGAAATTGGCTCAATTTGACTATGGAAAAAAGCCAGGGAAAACACAGAGAGAGACAGGGTATCAGAACCAAGAAAGAATTACATGCATGTGTGTCCACATGTTTCACATTTGGTCATGCAACCCTTCTCGTGACTCATGGGCTCTGAGAAAGATTGTCACTGACTTGGAGAAGTTTACTTGGTGATATTTGTTGTAGACGCTTCCACCAAGTCATATTTCGTCACATTTGTCACCCTATGACATTTCTGAGGGTTTAAAACCCTCTGCCTCTACAGTCTTGACTGAAGCAGCCACATGCCCTGGAGCATTGCACAGTGGCAGTGTGCTGGTGGCCAGCCTGAGCTCCCCACTGCCCCAGACCTCTACCCCAGCAGTAACACCAACCACAAACAGGGTTTTAAGAGTCCCCTGCATACTTCAGGCACTATCTGGAGGACCTCCTTACCACTAACTGGCCCATGACATTGGGTGCCTGATACTGACCTCATTCCTTCTTTCAGGGATTCCCTAATGCTTAGAAAATCAATTTGKAATATCCACACACTGTTTTCACCGCTCTTCAAATTCTTGAATTTAACTGTACAACATGCAGGAAAACCTGACATAGTTGGACAGTATCACCTGACTGCTCCCTTGGGATATTTGGCTGTCTTTGCCTCTTGAATGTTTTTCTCAGCTGTCAGAGACACCAAGAATTTTTGTGTTTTTACAATGCCTTACTGCCATGTGTAAGTGGGCCTTCCAGGGACCATAGCAGTACAAAAAAACCCAAAAAACCATCCTAAATTCAATAAAATATTGCCCCATAAATGAGAACTTCACAAATCCCATCAACCTTTATCACGTGAAGAAGTAAATTTCCCCAGTCAGTAAGAATACAATGAATACTCTAGAAATTTATCTCACTATTTAATATCTAAATTTCTCACACAAAAGCAWTTGAGGACTCCTCAAATAGCATTATATAATAATACTCAGACAAAAACTGTATTAAGATATAGTTACAATTGAACATACATATCAATAATTTGAGGTAAAATACATTACAGGGATATATATTTAGCCCCAAGCAAAATTTACAAACCTCAGAAGTTTACAGATCTGGTTATAGTGAAAAGAAAACCAAGGGAGATTAAAAAATTGAAAATGTGAAAAACAGCTGCCTCAGAAGAGTGAAATATGATGGCCACTACAAGAAGGATTGTGCCTTTGGCGTCAGACCTATTGAAAATATTCAGTTTTCTAAAGAGGAACATTCCTCACGTAATTCTTTGAATGAAAGTATTACATATCAACCTCTATTGAAGAAGGCACTCAAAAAGTCTGGCTTCAAGTATTAAATAATTGAAGAGACCTATTAATAAAACTGTTTTATAATTATGTTTACTTATGAATTCTTACAAAAACTGTTTATAAAGTAAGTTATGTATTTTTTAATAATATATTGCAATGTCAATATAGAAGTGAAATCTCAGCTTTTGTCATTAACACTCATCTCGTTATGCAATAATTAGCTGTGTTTCCAGCCTTTGCTCATTTTTTGTCTGGAAAATATTCAGACTATACCATAGTGTAAGCTAAGGGACTTAGGACTACAGATCRCACCAAATAAAAAGATTTAGGGGTGCTGTATCATCTGAAGTTATAGAGGGATTTAAAAAACTTGCACACAATTAACTGAATGCATGAAGATAATGAAACTGCTTAAAATTAATTATTCTTATACTTCATGCAGGACTCTTGTCACCAAAATATATTGCCAACCATGGTGCTCACAAGCATTATTTAAGCTCAAAGACAAGCTAAAAATCAGCTCACTCATGTAGTGCATACTAAAGCTGGAATAAAAGTCTGGCTGCCCAGCAGACCTCCAAGCACTTTACAAATGAAAATGGACAGATACAACAATTGTTGGACATGCAGAACTTCCACCAAAGTCACAAAATGTGTTTTAGGATTACCCCAYAGTCAAAGAACCTGTTTTTGCACATTGCCCACTAGAAGCCCCTCTGGCTTCAAGATCCAGGGAGCTCAGCAGGGATGCTTTGGTGAATAGGAAATGCTGAACAGACTTCTTATCAAATTTCACAATGATCTTATCATCATGCTCCAATACCCCTTGCTACATCACACCTTGTTTTACAAACAATGCCATATAAAGGACCAAAGTGGTCTGCAATACCAAAAAAAAAAAAAAACAAAAAAAAAAAAATAAAAAAAAAAAAAAAAAAAAAAGTAAACAACCCAAAACTTTGATAAGTACTGCAAATGCAAGTGGTAGAGTTAAGCAGAACCCACGATGCCTGGTTGTCAATCTTATGCTTTAATGGCGAGGTCAAGAGGCCCTCTTCTGCTGCCATTGTCACAACAGACCATAAACTGAGTGAAAATCTGTGGGGAAACAAGGAAAATATGTGAAAGCACCTCTGGGCTTGGAAAAAAAATCTCTCAGAGAACTGTCCTTTATGATAACCACATTGGAAGAGTGGGGACTAATCTCTTACACACAAAGTTCCAGATTAGTCTGAAATACAGGAAAAAGTGAAATTTTCTGCCCCAGGGATAAAAGCACAGGCCATTTCTGCAATGAAAAGGAGGGGAAAAGAGAGAAGGGTCAGAGCTGGGATAGAGAAGGAAGGGAAAGCCTCAGAGTGTCAGGCTTGCCCCTGTAATGAACAGCTGAGGGACACTGAACCCTCAGCTGGAGGCAGTTGCCTGCATGGCCTTCCAAGGCTCTGGAACAAGCAAAACAGGCAAAGGGGTTTTACAGCCCCTGCCCTCTGCAGGGCTTTCCCTCTCCAGCCCCAGCCCACTGCCATCCATGCTCTAAGTCCCCTTGTTTCCACAGCCCAGTGTAAAATTTGTCATTTGTGTTACTGTTTCACTAGGGCTAACTTTAAAACTGGTAGTGCTCCTATTTTCTCTGGAAATAGGAGCAGAAAATTGAACACTGCATTTTCTCCTATGCTGAATTTGAATCTGAAACTATTAAACAATCTAAATCGTATTTTCTTTTTGCATAAATTTACCTAACTTTTTATTTTTTTAACAGTACCTAAAAATTTCTTGCTGGTAGCCATTAATTATTTTAAAGTTTCATAGCTTCCTTTGAGCTTGTATGTAGTTTTCCAGCCATTATATTTTTAATTTCACAGACAGGATTTTAATACATTGTCTACTGCAGCCATAAATCACTTAAATGTGTTAGAAAGCAGATTGCTCAGCAATTGCAATTTTATTTACTATACTGATGCAAGCAATATAACTCAGATTTCAATCTTAGAAACAATGTAAAGAGACTTAGGAGAGAATGCAGTACAAGTGCAAACAGCAATCAGCAGTCATTGTTTTCACTTGCATTAGTAATAACGTTTTCTTATTTAAAAAAAAAATACTAGGACAGCTTTGTGAACTGAACCACCACTTGTGACTCCCTGGATGCTGTTCAGGTCTTGGTATCAATAGCTCTCAACTCATTATTTTCCAGATCTAGAAATGCTAAAGGAGACAACACATCCTCCCTTGGATGCAGTAAGCTGAGCTGAGAAATAYGTTGTGTTGTTGTTCAGCCATTCTTGGCAAAGTGATAGACAAACAGAAATATYTCAAAGGCAAAATCTTTCCTAAATACAAGATGAGAGACTGCAGGTAGACTGTCAGAGGGAATCTACCCATCTGACAATGCAAGACCCTCTAATTTCTTCACAGAAGTTAAAACTCTATTATAAGAGGCAGAGCAATAACACCTGTGGTAAACACTGACTTTTCTGTAGGTTCTTCTTATCAATGCCTGACCATAAGACTCATCTTAACAGACACCATGGCATAATATCTGGACCTTTGCTCACACGAAAGAGAAATATCAACCTTCTGATTCTTCTATTTGGACACAGATTTGGATAGCCTAAAGCCTTCCCATGCCAAGCCTTTCCTACTGAGTGTATTTTCAAAGAGAGAATATTAAATATAAACATAATARTAACTTATCTATATTCAATACCATAAACACTAAATAATACCTTTATATATATGATAATATATACTATTAGTAGGCATATTGGCTTTAAGCCACCTGAATCTAGGTGGGACTATGAATAAATACATTAAATATTTCCTTTATCTTCCTTATCTTTACCTAATAATACTGTTTACTTTCTCAGCACCCTCATATTTTCCCATGCYTCTCTATGACACCTACAGACTTGTTTTGAAACATCATAGAAAGATCTCGGACAGAAGAATGTCTAAAAATTAAATGCAACTCACAAAACATAAACTCAATGTTTTTCCTGATGGTGRTAATCTGTACCCCTTTTTCAGGCGGGCATATTTACCAGAATCAATTTCTCCCCCTTACTCTCCTAAAATGATTATATTTCTGACACTCAACTAAAAATATTTGCATTTGAAAAATAGTTCTGCTGTACACCTACACTTCTACTCCACTCTAAAGGCCAAGCAATGAGGCATCCTATGGGTTCCTTTTCAGGGGATATCCTAGGAGAAATGACCACAATTTGAGAAGAAGAAAGTGTGGATATGAGCTACCCCAATTGTATAATACATAACACAAAAGCACTTTCAAATGGAAACAATTTGGACATTTTCTGAATTCCTATGGTTTTGAAATGAGATGTTTCCTTGGGCAGATGAAAATTTCCATGGAAACCAGACAGATTTGTGAAAAAGTCCATTTAATAMAACTCCTTGAATTTCCATTACGAAAGGATTCAAGCAGAAAGCAGATACCACACTAGATTCTAATTTCCTTGAAAAGAGCGTGGAGGTGAAACCCTGGATCCAGCCAGACCTGCCCGTACCCACCTGCTGGACTGAGTTCCTTTATTCTACAACCAATGATGCTTCATTCCCAGCACATTAACCCATCTCAGATAGTCACTTATTAGACATAATAGATACAATATTATCTGACAATAAAAAGGATTTACGGGGAATGCGTGCACAGACAAGACAGAATATGTCTGTCACTGTGCTCAGCATTTCCCTTTTCAGCAGTTATTTCCATGCTGCAGATACTTCTCAGGTTATTTTATGATAATCCTAAATGTACAAAGTTTTTCAGTAATGGCATTAATTTATGAATTCTTTATTCCAGTGTAGGTTGACTCCTAACTTTGAAACTTACAGTTTCTGTCTAATAACTAACACTTACATTGCTCTCTCTTTACTTTCAAAGYGTAATTACTGTCTCACTTTTCTGATCCTTAAAGGAGGCTGAGTTATTTTAGAAAATAATCAGAAGACAAGGACAGTTAGTACCTACTCCCTGTCAGAGCCTCTGCTGTCCCTGTGGGCCTGTTTTGTACACTTTGCTTTTGAATTTTGGCAACCACAGATGACAGAATTTTACACCATTGCCGAATCCAATCCAAGAATGATAACATGAACTATCTCCTGGTAGTAAATAATGAGATAAGCTTAGAAGCAGCTGAGAAGGATTAGAATCATACAATGTCTTGGGTTAGATGGGATCTTAAAGAGCCATGGGCAGGGACACCTTCCACTAGACCAGCTTGCYCCAAGCCCCATCCAGCCTGGCCTTGAACACTGTCAGGGATGGGACATCCACATTTTCTCTGGGCTACCTGTGCCAGTGCCTCACCATAATAAAGATTATTTTTTTCCCTATCATGTAATTGAAACCTTTTTACAGTTTAAAAAGCAACTAGTAACTCATCATAAAGAAGATACTTACACTGAGCAGTCGTCTTTTATGAAGGGGAAGAGTTTCTAAGGCAGATGCAAATTTTATATCATTTTTCAGAGGTGCAGGGCATTTAATTGCAGGGAAGAAAAACAATGCAGGTACATTACTCTTGGGACACAAGCWGGACTGGGTGTGGATTACCCTCCAAGCCATGAAGGCAGATCATTCTGATCTAGACATTGCTTTGATAACTTGTATCAGAAGCTGCTCGAATGGTTAAGGAGGTGGGGATCTCCACACAAAATGTGGCACAAACACACACTTACACACGTGTAACACAATGGGAGGTTTAAAAGAGCAACCTTGAAAAGTTGCACACACACTCATGAACATACTTAAAAACTCTCACAAACACCACTGAAGCACCCAACTGTACAAAAAACTTCYAGCACTCACTTCACAAATGAAAAGAGGTTTTCCACCTCTCTCCCTTGTCCCCACTTCACACTCAGTCCCCCRTTGCCAAATGCCTGTCTCTGCAAGTCAGGGAACAGCCAGCAAAATCACCGCTACTCTGAGTCTCTCCAAGACAATGAAAACATTCTTTGGAAGCATATGCATTAAACTGAAACGAAAGTAACCTGACTCATAACATGCTTGTTACACATTTCTTTGTGTATTTAGGCACCAAATAGCACTGAAGCAACAATTAAATTCAGTATTTCAAAATGTTGTTCCAAGTTTGTAAAACCTGATTTTTCTGCATAATTCCAAGCTGTTGTRTGTAAACCATTTTAAAGCAAACGTGCTTATAAAGTGAAGTGCTAAAAATAATTATCGTAAGTGCTAAAAGTAATTATTGCTTGGATTAGTCTCACATTTCTCTTCAAAAACATCAAAGGGAATTAGAAAGTCACAAGAAAATACTTCAAGATGTCTGATAACAAATTACTGAAAGGTGACTTATGCCAGACTTCTATATCCATGTTTAAGCTACAAAATATAATTAAACTGAATTTTATGAGAAGTGACCAGTCACATAATTCAGATCAGGATATTTCTACTTCAGAGCTTAATTAGAGTGCATGGCTTAGAAAAYATTGACTATAATATTGTTGAAACCATCTTCAATCCTGAAACCAGGGGATAAAGTTACTTTCTGTTCAAGATACAGGAGCTTCTAAAAGAAGATGAATTCCCAGGTTAAAATACATGGAATTTTTAACTTTTTAGATAAATGGAGTTATATCTTTAAACACTTCTTCACACTAAATTGTAGTTAATATTTGATTTTAAAAATTCCATTTACTTCAGCATTCACTTAAATTTCCAATTCAGTCATTATCCAGCAACCCATATAGGTGAGAGAGGGTAAAAACAAAGATAATACTTCAGTGTGTTTTTCTGTCATGTAAATGTTTTCCTCCTCAAAATTAATATTGAAATGAGGGTTTTTTGAAGCTGACATGACACATGGCATTATTTCAGTGACTRTGCAGTTAATTAAGTATTTTCAGTGAGTCTATAATGAAGTACTGAGATTGACAATGAAGTCTAAATATGATCCTCATTTCTCCTGTCAGCTGCCATCTTAACAGCGGTGAAAAGGCTCGCAACGTAAGAAAGAATGACGTAGATCAAGATAACAGAAAAAGAGGAACTYATTGTAGAAGTAGCTCAGTACTGAATATTTTCAGAGGCATTGAGCTGACTTGCTGAAAAATAGTTTTATCCCAGGCTCAGCTTAGTGTGCAATCTGAAGCTGTTTACCTTCTTACTCACCCTTCTCATGCACCTACCATCTAAGAATGTGTGGAACATGACAGCTGTGATGAGATCTCTTGCACATACCCTTTGCAGCTCTTCAAATCTGCCCCTGTGGGAATCCCAGATTCCAGTTTCCAATGGCTGTGTGTGCACATATGTCTGTGTGTGAATGTGAATAAGTCTCCTCAACAGAATTTCTGTTCTTAATAATGCCATGGTCATTATTAAGACCTCAACATCAAATGCACCACAAATCAATATTTCTACTTTCCCTAAAGATCCCATGTATTACTGCTCCCAGCAGGCACAGATCAGAGCTAGGAAGGTACATGGAGCAGGTTAACTATTCACTGTTATAAGTGAAATCCTTGAAGAAGCTGTGGATGCAATTACAGCACTTAGGAACCCCTGAGCAGATCTTCCCTCTACCTCTCTGTCCCTCTCTATCTCAGAGTGCATACTTTATGTTTCATTTCTCACAGTCTGCTGTCATTGTCACCTSTAGGTAATAAATTCAAATTAACTAACCAATTACCTAGAATTCATTATCTTGCAATTTCCTATTTTGCCTTGAAACTCTTAATTTTGTTATTTTTCTACCAGAATCTCAAATTTAAGTTGGCTGTGATTTTTTCCATTTTTCACTCCCTCCACCAAAATAATGACTGTGCTAACTTGCCTCAAGAATTATGCCWGTGAGAAACTCTTGGCTAGCAATAAACCAAAGGCAGACACCTTAATGAGTTTCTTTCTGACTTCATTAGTTGTTCACCTGTTGAGCTGGGGAAAGCAATTTGRTGTCTGCATAGCACTTTCTAGTAGCTGCTTCCCAGAGGCACCAGAACAGGTCAATTCATCCTGCCTTATCTTTGTCCATCCAGCCTAAGCCATCGATGTTCCCTCTGTAGCTGGTGAGAAGACACCAACMAAGGCTGAATGGCCTCAGAGAGAATTACATCTTGCCTGAGAGACCTCGGGCAAGCAGCTTAGCCAATGGCCTCATTTAAAGAAAATATTCCTCTTTTTTTGGTTTRTTTTTGCCTAGCTCAGTATTATATTTAAAAGCAAATCCCTATATATGTCAAGAACTATAAACTTAAAAAATACAAATCATGAAAGACTGTCCCTAACACTCACTGAGAATTTTGTGCTGASAGCAGCCACAGCATGGGGCCAAGAAAATCCCCAATAAAGCTGTCATCTCCTGTGATATTTATCAATGCCAGCGTAACAGCTGTCACTTTATGTCAGACTTGCTATCTTTCTTCAGCATGAGATCTCCAGAAGCAGGCAATAATCTCTGCATCCTTCGGGAAAWCTTCATCCCTTTGTATCATGGAATYAGAGAATGATTTGGGTTGGAAGGGACCTTAAAGATCCTCCAGTTTCAAGCCCCCCTACCATGGGCAGGGCCACCTTCCACCACGTTGCTCATAGCCCCTTCCAACCTTGCCTTGAACATTTCCAGGGATGGGGCATCCATAAAGGCGACCTCTGCCAGTGCCTCACCACTTTCTCCCTTGCTGATGTTTTGCAAGCAGAAAAAGCGACATCACAAACTCTCTCTTCAATCTGTCCTTTGATAACCAAATRTTGACACAAATGTGCCTTGAACTCACAGGAAAGATTCAAAAGCAAAACACCTTATTTTTTTTTCCTTTCAACAGATTCAAGAGGAGCTCTGCAGGAAACACCAGGAGAATATACTTTTAATTTCAAACGGAAACATTTCACTTGCTCAGTATTTTTACATAAATTACTGTAAGGAAAGGTTAAATTTTAGTATTCATATTCTCTGGGGACATAAGCTGAACACACAAGGATTGTAGAGAACCTATATTTTAATATTAGTTYAAGCATATGAGCGCTGGTAATATTGACTATATAGTGGAATGTCATCCAGTTAATGAAGCACTTTGTATTTTCAGTCATGTCTCTACATGAAGTTATTCACCTGAAGGCAGAGAAAACCAAGTTTCTAGTGAGTTTCTGAACTCTAATATAAYAAAATGTATTAAACTGCTTGGATAAAAAAAAAAAAAATCTGTGAAGAGTCTTCAGCATCTTCAATAGCCCTGTCACCCAGTGCCAGCTATGAGTTACATAGCAGCCTCTAAAGTTGAAGTTTTGTAAGTCATTAGGAAGACTTGGAGAGGCAGCARCAATGGGATAGGACAGACATATTAACTGAAGAAAAGAGGGGGGAAAATTCTGACCCTGAAGGTAACTAAAAAGCAAAACAACARATATACAACCCATGTGTTTGCAAAGGGAAAACATCAGTAAGAAGCAAAAGAGAATACATTTTAAAGTAAATAGATGACAATAATAGGAGCTTCTGAAGTCATATGATATACGAAAGGATGTCTCTGTGAAAGAATTAAAATAGAAAAAAATGTTGGTAAGACCTATTGTTTAAAAAGTACAAATSAAAGTAAAGACAAAACATCTTTGGCATTTTTTTCCACATGAAAAGCACAATAAAAAAATTGGATGAAGAAAGAGATTGAGAAAAGAAACACTGGAATGGGTTCACAAATAATGTCAAACACATCCAGGTTCTAAAGTGAATTATCCTTGAGCACCCCTCTGTTCACTCAGCAGTGTACCCCTTTCTAAAAGGCCAAGACACAAATCCAAACACATCTTTGCCATTGAAAAAGCTGTCAGGTAAGGGCAAAACCAGAATTTTAGTGAACTCTAAGACAGGGAAGGAAATCTGGAATAATTTGTAGCTCATACTTAACAGTTAAATGAGCAGCTGCAAACATAACTCCTGTTGCAAAAAGAAAATCAATTCTTTATTTGTATTCCCAACCAGACTTATTAAAGGCTACCTTAACCAAACAGCAAAAACTGGCAAATAGTAAACCTAAATTAATAAATTTTCMAAAAAAAAGTAATTTACATTCTCCAGCATGAGGAATTAGCAGGTTCACTTTTTCCGTAAAAAAAGTGTACATAAAAACAACTAAACACAGAAAGCTATGTAAGAACAACAAAAGACTAAGCAGGACTTGCACWATAAATGAAGTTTAAAGAACTACAGAAGAAAACTTCAACTACATAACTTCATGTTTTCACATTTAAAATGAAGAGAAGATGGATTTAAAAAGGAAATCATGCTTTCTCTGCACAACATTGACACTGACAACTGTATATCCTTCAGGGAAGAATGCACTACTCGTGGAAATGTAAAGCCTGTTAAAGAAACAAGAGCTAAATATGGCTGAATGAAAAAATAAGAGTTTAAAATGAAACATTCATAAAAATGGGAATTGAAAAAGCTCAGGAGTCTGTAAAGAAACAGCAAATACACTCTAGCAGACAGGGATGACTACATTAAACACAAATGAATCTGCAGAAAATCATTAAGAAAATATATCCATATCTTGTTTCATGCATAGATGCATAGTGATGCTGACTCTTTTCGACTAAGCAAAARAAAAAAAAGATMAGAAYTCTGCTTTTTATAAAATATTCAATGTTGTATGGCTTACACTGTGTAACTCTGCTAGGAAAATGATCTTTAAATTTAACAGAGGAATTAAAATGTAACCTTTTGTGTCTTGGGGSAAGCCTACAAATCAGCTTGATTTTACAAGAACATTTGTAATCTCTGGTGCTTCAGCTGTGGCATCTGATGAGCCCCAGAAATATCTGTCAGTGCCAGGGCAATGCCCACGAACACAGGCAAAGACACTCAGGGACCAGAGTTAATTTACAGTAGAGTGGAAGCTGTGATGAGGACAGCTCAGGCAAATCTAAAGGAAATGCTGTGAGATGAGAAAATAATATGAAATTTAATCAGGGAGATTTTTTTTTAACCACTCTTTTAATTTTAAATATGCTTTAGGGGTTTTTACTTGAAGTAAAGATATTGTGAAATTTGCAATGAAATTATAAACTTCAATGCTTTTCTCCAAGAAAGTAAAAATAAAAGCAGAACATTCTAAATAATATGCAGCAAASAGAGGCACAAAAGCTATTCCTAAGGTAAAGGTCTTGCGTGGCCAGATAAGTGGGTACTATCTTGGCACTGGTGTATTTGTCCAGAGGGTACCAAAATTGTGTTTATTAGACCAAAAGAAAGGCAAATACCAATCTCAACACTTAACCCTGTACATTGACTGCTGACATAGCCTGGAGCACTCAGGGATTAGTTTTGAACACAAAAACACCATTTGGTGCACTACATGAAGTTGTGTATTGCAGCCACACAACCCTGTTAAACATCTTCACTAACACAGAAATCTCTTGAGCCAAGAGGCAATTTCTTGCTTAGTGAACTCTGGCTCTTTTGTTGAAGCAAAACATGTTAAAATTACAAGAAGAAGGGAGAACTAGTTATGACAGCATCATCTGTCATACCATCCCTGGAAACATTCAAGGCCAGATTGGATGGGGCTCTGAGCAAACAGATCTAGCTGTTTGATGTCCCTGATCGTGGGTGGAGGTTTGGAACTAACTGGACTTTAAAGATCCCTTCCAATTGTAATTCTATGATCTGGCTAACCTCTGTTCAGTGGGTAATTCGTGGACAAGTAAGGGAGGCACAGGCCTGACACTTAACCAGATAGAGAAAACATGCTACTGTTTTCCAACTTACTAAAAAACTTTTATGGGTAAAGGAGAAAACACTGGAGTTGGAGATGCCCCTGTGAAAAGAGGGGTAAAAAAAACCAGCCTGTAATATTGTTATTTAAAAGGGTCTCTTGCATAGGAGAATTCCAGTGAATTATCAGCTATTATCAATAAATTGGAATCTGAAATAAAAATTTCTCGAGTTTTGGAACAATGCTTCTTCTCCTGTGGTGTCAAGTAAAAAAAGAGAGGCTTAATTACAAGAGGAAAAGTATATTATCATAATGTTGACCTTTGTGCTTTATCGCTCTCATTTCTTCTCAGTTTTCTTAGCTTATAAAAATGGACTAAGCTGCTCAACAAAATTCATTCACTGAACTTCAGCAGGACAATCTAYCAAACATACTTCTAAACTCTTTTTTTTCTTTTATTAATCTCTATCATGGTGGTATTTGAGGACAAGGAGAGGATTTTTCACCCCCTGATCGTAGGACACTATTCAGTGCAAGTAGGACCAGGACAAGCACACAGTCATTCTCCTCTCCCTGTTGGAGCCACTGTTGGAAACTGGATCCTCAGCAAATGGGCCTTTGGTCAGATCCAGCTCAGCAGTTCCAAGATTATGTTCTGTTCTTTAATGCACATGCATGAAATATAACTCCAATATCTTGCATTCTTTGGCAATTGGATACAGTGGCTTCCAGATGAAAGCCAACTGTTGTAATGCAACTTTATCCAAGTAATTAAGCTACATTCATTTTTAACAGCTGGGGAAAGGAAGCTTTAATATGGCAAGGCACGTTTCAAAGTATGGAAGTAACCTCGATAAAGATGAATAAATACAGTTATTTTCTTTTTCTTTCATATTTCCTATCTACCTAATCCCCACAGCAGCTGGAAAGGTTAAATGTCTGAATCAGGAATCTATGTGACTGTTGTACCAAAAGAGGAGACAAGTGTTTGTACTCTGAAGCAGGAACAGGGAATGAAAAAAGAGAAAGAGCTAAAAAGTATCTATCACCTCAGAGAGCTTCAGAAGTAACTCCTGGATTTTTTAGCTGATATTTTCAAGARAGCAGATCTCATCTGCAGTTCAGATAAATGTGTAAGACAAGGAGTATATTTTCATAAAACCTGGGGCTGCTTATGAAAGTTAGTCTGTTCTAATGTACTACAGAGCCTCCCAGAATTAGGAGCAAAAGAAGGAAAAAATAAATTTAGTATCACAGCTGCCAAGAACTGCTTAGGTGCAGTTCTTAAAAAATTTCCTTAGCAAATGCCTGCCAAGCCAGACAGTGCCTCTCACAGTGCCTCTCCCTCTTTCTGTATCCAAAGCTCACCCCGACAGGCGCCAGCAGCAGCTCACTSGGAGAGAGACAAAGCACACATTACTCCACTCTGAGAACTTTTTAACCTCTTCAGTGTCAGCTGCTCTAATCAAAGTGTAATCAATGAATGTTTTCCCTGTATGCAAGCTGTTAAGAGAGCTGGCTAATTGGCTCACTGGAAAGATTTAAAGCACGTGAATTTTAACAGTTCCATTTTACCAGTTTTCCAAGGACTGTTGTGAGGCGATAGCTGCAGAGGTACTGCAATGCAGCACAGCTCAGCTCGCAGACCACTGACACAGAATACTTTGCAAAAGTCTTAAGGCTACACTTTACCTTTTCACACTGCTGTGGGGGGCAGGAACATGAACATTGAAATGAAAATGTTCAATAAAGCTTTTTAGCAGCTTTATTAGGAGCTGGCATTCTGTCTGTCCCCACTCCCAAGCTCGCTTTCAGAACAAATTATCACTATTTCAACCAAAGTTCACTTTTCTCTAAAAACATATTTTAGCTTAACTGACAATTTTTTTTTTTAACTCCTTTCATACTGGGCTGTAACTTGCAACTTTTGCCACTAAAAATCAAAATATGTCCTGAATAAAAACCAGCAAGTGTAAAATATGCTTCCCTATGAGGTATATATTCCATCTTAATTTCTACTTAATTGCTTAATAGGGACACACTGCTCCAGACTAAGATTACTTTCCAGGCTAAGGTTTTTATTCTGCATTTACTTCCTATTTGTACAATATTTTAAAAGATATCTGAGAGTTGTTAAGCTGGAAGCAAAGTTAAAATGCTTCTGTTTATTAAAACTGGAATGCAAAGATAAATGTGATTGATTGGTTCTTCCTTTAATATTGTTCTAAGTAGCTATTGGTCCTTAAATCTTTAATTTCATATCAACCATGTACAGAAGAAGTGAGCTTCACATCTGAAGAATATGAAAGATTACTTTTCTGAAGCCTGTGGGACCTAGTTAGTGTAGAGTGAATATATCAATAAACCTCCATATGAACTACATCCACAATGTTTATTAGAAATCTTGATGCTTAGCATTAATTGACCTCCATTTAAACAATACATGTGTACATAACATACAGACACAGTTTATTTTCAGTTTTTAAAATAAAAGTAAGGAATCATTCAAAAACCCCAGAGTTACAGTTGCTGTTCCTAAATATATACTTCTACTGTTGAGCTCAAATTTTTTTTTAATCTCTGTTGTTTTCCTCTTGCTCTTAATAATCTTTCCATAATTTTGCTCAAAGAATTTACATTTGTTTGGATTTTCATAATGTTTTGCCTCTTCTGTATCTCAGAGAGATGAGGGAAAGAAAGCTGGTGAGTGTAAATGAGAAAAACAGGGACTGAAGAGCAGAAAACCTGAGAAGTTGATCCTTCATTTATACTACCCCAGTCAACAACTTTGCATGGAATCACTGTTTGTATCCTCTATCCTCCTTTTGTTCACAGTATCTGAGCCCTTATACAGACTTTTCACCAAGAACACTTTCATCTGAGGGACAGGCAGCGTGGTTCATCTGAGCACAGGTCTGACAGCATTCAAAACAATGTTGCGATGCTATTCTGTTTTATTTGAGTTCATCTCTCTACTTGTGTATTCTAAACAGGATGACAAAAAAAAAAAGCACCACAATATTGATGGGAAAAGCTATTCAAATTGATGGCAAGCACTAGGGTTGTTTTTTTTTTTTTTTTGTTGGAGTTACCATTCTTATGAGATTTGTTGCCAAGTCTCTACACATGAATGTGAAGCAAGTTCATATGAGGCTTAGAATGCGATTCTGCTTGAAACAACAATTTAGACTTTGAAAACTGTTCCTATAGTATTCACTTATTTTCTTCCCACAGCATAGCACATTGTTTATTTTTTGAGAAAATACCAAGACAAATGTTCTGTAGGCTTTACTGCATAAAAGTAAGCTTTTTCTACTCACAATTTTAACTGCTAATCATCAATTGGCTTATATTATTGACTGGTACTTATCACTCAATACCTGAAATATCAGTAACTAAAGATTTCATTGAATGTTTAGTTTGCATTGCATGTTGCAAACCAATGGCTTAATAATCTGGAAAATATTTTAAAAAATTACTGGTTAACATTTGTAGTGGCTATTCTTGGATCTCCCCAGAAAAATCTGAAGTTGTAGTAACAGTTCAGAATTTTCAGTGTGAAAATGGAAGAAGCAAGCAATGAGCCAACTTAGATGTTGTACCTCACTAGATTTGGGAGCATTTTAAAGTGAGAAGCCCCTGAGGGAAGCACAGTTGTACARTTTTAAGACTATTTTATGACTATGTTCCAATATATGCAACAAGATAAGATACATTAAATGAGAAATCAGGTGTAAATTTCAAATAAAGGACAAAAGAGTTCTGCAATAACTTTAAAATAAAATAAGTTTTTATGCTCATAGAGAGTGTGTTTGTCTTTCTGTGTGATCTATAAATCTTTAAATAATTCTCTGTGAAGGTTACTTAACTGTTCAAAATTTGTTTCATCTTTCTTTGATGTTAGAGATTTCTCAGGAAAGAAATATTTAATTTTACATTTGATTTATGTAGTTTGTAGATATCTGGATCTCAGATTAAAATATAATACTTCTGCAGGAACATAGCACATGCTGGACAACTATGGAGTACCCTCAGTACYTTTAAAGATTCAATCATTTTCTATAAAAAGGCAAACTTTTGGGCCCTGTTTTTCTCAAGTCTTACTCTCTGTGGTTTGTTTTGAGCTATTTTCTGAGACAGAAAATTGGCTTTGTTTCACTGACAAGAAGTCAGGCAGTTGGGACTAGTCTGCCCTCACCAGGGTTTTTGGTGAATGGACCAATGACATTGGAAAAATGGAATAAATATGCAATATAATACCTGATGGATCTAATCGGAATCATTTGAATTGTATGCACACCAAAACTAAATTTGACATGGTACTGAGCTGTTAAAATGCAGGGTACAACTATGTCAACTAAAAGTTCAATTATAATAGGAAAAAGCTGTCAAGCAAGGTATTTTTTTTTTTTTTTTGTGCATTAACAATGGTACGGAACAACTGTGACATGCCAGTGATTGTTATGAGTACCCAGACACCATGGTGATAACTGCAGTGTAAAATCACCAGACAGCAAACAAGACTGCTGGAACTAATAGGAACATTCAGAACCCAGCGGGGACCTCTATCTGTAATGGAATTGCTTTTCGATACTTCTTCTTTAAAATAACTCTGATTATTACTCATTCATTTTTATATTAATATGTTCCATTTATTTAACTAAAGATAGATACTTTCAATTTCCCTTGCTCTCATCTGCCCATTTCTTATTAGGGCCTGCCTGATTTATTCTGTTTGGTGACTCAAGTGCAGATAAGCTAATAAATAGATGCTTGATTCCAGATCTGAAGCACAATTGTACATTTGACTAAAATAGAAGCAGTTTTTCCTCTTGGTGTGCCATTATCAGGATCCAAAGAAATGAAAGAGAGTATCATATTGGATAAATTTTGGCAGTACTAATTCATCTTCCCTAAAAAAACCTGATTGACTGAGCATGTTTTTAGAGCTRTTGTTTCACCTGACACCTTCATGTCTCCAAGGCTGGGCAAAATCAACTTGGGAATTCAGTTCGAACTGCTCACTGAAAAACAATAACACAGTGCCAGCAAGTCTTCACAGACACTTGTACTTGCTGAATTAATCTGGCAAAAACTTTCAAGTAACAACAAGAGCAAAACCACCTCGAGTTCCAATCAGAAGGTAATATTCCTCTGACAATTCCTTGAGAACCTGTTATCATTTGGGTCACTGCTCATGGACAACAAGAAGGAGGTCTGACCTTTTATTCTGGACTCCAAATCAATCAGKGTATACTTCTGCCCACTGAAACTAGCTTAACCTCTAGAAAGCCAAATATTAGCAAAATTTGAATGAGATGCATCCCACCTTAAATGTCTTGCATTTTGCTGATTTTCCTGCTGATGCTTCTATTTAGAAAGCTGTCATTTTCACTAATAAGTAGTTGTTATCCAGGCCTAATAGCCCTGAAGGTACAAGGACACCATCATCCAAAAGCAATAATGGGAAGCTCTACACATTCTGCAGGAAGCATTTATCTTTGTTTAATTCTAATCTGACTGTTCAAAGCAATGTCAGATCTTCCTGGAATTTCTGTTCTTTCTTAATCTACCTTTTGCACTAATTCCAGGAAGAGACTAGAAAAGAACATAAAATGAGCACTAAGGAGAATAAAATGATTAACTARGTTTTGATCACTGCCTTATTATATGCACACTTAAAGAGAGCTCTTATAGTTGCATAAAATGTTTCTAAAAGCCAAGTCTGTGACAAAAATACAGCCATTTCCTTGGGATACAATTGTCACTTGAATTTTCATTCCAGATGACCGCTGATGATAGCCGGGAAACTCGCTATCTACAGCAGCCTCATSCTGTTAAATGAGTGGCTCCACAGCACTTGAAGCACATGCCTGGAAGGTGATCATTTCACTTACCCTCGGGCTGGTATTGTGCTATGATTGTCACCGTCTGCCCCGCTCCTTTGAGCGCAGCCGCAGCCTGCTCATGGGTAGCGCCTCGGAGATCGATGCCGTTCACCTGCGCAGGGAAGGCAGACAACAGCAGGGATGAGGAGTTTGGCAGCAGACAGGGAGGCAGAAGCCAGGTTTTATTATAAATATCTGATGGATGTAAAGGTCARATTGCCCAGATGCAGAAGCAAAAGCAGAAAATCAAAAAGGCTGAGAGGATATTACCTTTGACTAGCACTAGTACCACACACCCCCACAGTCTGACTGTGCTTATCCGTGCAGATTCCCTGACCACTATTTTTGGGTGTTTCCTGATCTACTGAGTTTACATTTTTGGTTATCCCTTCATCAGGCAATATCACTTAATATATAACTTCAAAAAATATATTTTCTGTGGTGCTTGAAGGTTACTGTAGAATACTGCAAGCAAGGAAACTGCCCCTTCAGCCAAACTCTGCAGGCCCAGTCAGTAGCACCAGGGACATACAGAGCATGTTTAACAAAATTTGCCAGTTGCAGAACTTTCAGAGCAAAAACCCCATTTACTGTTTTCTGTTCATGCAACCCCTCCTCCTATAGTCTGGAAATATCCCATATTTTGCACACAACAGCAATGGAGTTGCTATCAGATACAGTTTCCTCAACCCTGCCTGTTCAACATCCACAGATCTTTCCGCATTGTTTCTTTTGCTTAATAATTTTTGGCCACAAAAGCAATGGAAGAGGAACAGAGTAGAGCAAAGCAGGAGATTCACCCCTAAAACTCAGGGGCAGTTTCAGAACTCTCCTGATTTGTATCTTTGATACATATTTTATCAGCAGTATCGTAAGGAAGAGACGGAATTTACATRTAGATTTGTTAACTGCTCCAGTAACTTGAATCCTGCTTTCCAGTGGGAGCATTACTGTCTGGCTGTACTGAAGTATGTGAGATTTCTTTTATTTATGTGTTGGCATTTCTATGTATGTATGCACGTATTTATTTATTTGTCTTTCCTCTCACTTCTACAGGTTTACACTTTTTAATGTTTCAGTGAAGAACACAAAAATTTTGACATGTAGCAACCTCAGCAGGACAGAAATCCACTTCTGTTGTTGAAGAAAAGGAAAAGAAAGGAATAAAGGGCAGGGAGAGGAAAGAGAACCATGCCATAATAAGTGAACAGGCAAAAAAACTAGACCCAAATTCTCAGCTGCAGCAAATACTTGTGTTTATGTTTATCCAGTACACTTGCAAGATGGCTAAGCACATATTGAAAATATGAGGTATTTAAAATTTAGATTTTAACAACTTTTTAAGGATTACAAAAATAAATGTGATTCCATAGAACTTTCTAAGAAACAGGTATTGAGTCTGTTATGAATACATTTGTTTTGGTCAATAATGCTTAGAAAAAGGCCCATCTGAACTTGCTGTCTTTCATCAAATTGTAGAAAATGTGATGTTTTGAGAACACAATTGTTATTTATCATACAATCACAGAGCCATGGAATAGTTTGGATTGGAAGGGAACTTTAAAGTCCCKCTGCAATGAACAGGGACATCTTYAACTAGACCATGTGGCTCAGAGCCCTGTCCATTCTGACCTTGAATGTTTCCAGGGATGRGGTACYCACCACCAGTCTGGGTATCCCATGCCAGTGTCTCACCATCATCATYATCATCAAAAATTTCTTGCTTATTTGTGTGACAAAATCTAGTCTTTACTAGTATGAAGACAATATTTAGACTATTACTCTTAGAAAAACTAATTTGTKACAGCAATAATAGAAAGCCCAGGAGGTATCACAGTTTCTGATCCAGAAGCCTGCATGATGTTGTAGAACTGTTGACAGTACACAGAAACTCTGAGCATGGGCAAATATAACATAATAATTTCATAATTTAACACAGGCATCCTCAGTTGTCTCATGTCCCTGTGATGTTATAATGGCAGGTGGAAGCTTTAAAAAAAAATTAACCAAAGGTTTAAAAGCTTTCATTAAAGATGTGCACAGAAATCTCTGGGAAACACTGAAATTCAGTGAGTGAAGAAATAGAAGACCCTGGAGACCAATAATTAAGTGCATTCTAAAAGAACAAAGGAGAGAATCAGAGCTTTGTGTCATAAAAATCTAACAYACTTTAATGTACAAGAGTGAAAATACCAAAAGAAGAAGATGATATCAAKAAGTATTTGCAACCTCTGTGCAGAATACCAACTTCCTATATGAACCACAACTTAGGCTACTGCTGTACAAAAASAGGTGCTGTTCCCTGCCTTTTCTCAGTGATGCTGTTATGACACTCGATGCTGCATTGCATTTTACACAGATGTACCAGCACTACAATCACTGAATAACTCAGCACTATAGTCACGTTCTGTGAAGTCTGAGCAGAATCCCTAAATTTAGGAAGSACCATGCCATGGAGGAAACATGACACTTGATTCTGTGTGTCTGAGGAAGACTACTTGGAAGTCACATAACCTTTCCTTTAATAAATATCTGTGTGCTTTTCCCTTTCTTAACCAGTCTGTGAGAGAGTCCCACAAAAGAATAGGATGATCTAWAGAAAAGCTTAAAGGAACATTCCTGAATTCCAGAGCTCCTGGGCTGGGGAGATRGATATGGATGAAGTCACCTGGTGAGCATTTGGAGGTTCCAAGAGAAAAAACAAACAAACAATTAATTTTTGGCTTAAGCTTGAAGTCTGTGGACTGTGGGAGGACACAAGCCTTTCTTAGGCAATATTGTGGTGGTCTCTAAAAGTCGTTTTAATAGTATGGAAGATTTAAACATCATTAATAAATCYCAATAATCTCTCTATAGATAAAAGGAGAAAATGTATGAAAGAATAAGGAAATCACATGCTTATTCTCCTTCTCCTATGAGAAACAATAGTTCTACAGCTATCTGAGCTAAGAAGTACAATCCTAATAATGCATCAAGATGATAAATGTAAGACAGGAATTTCACTGAAGTTGCTATACAAACATTTTCACTTSTCCACAGAAAAACACGAAGCCCCTGAAATGGCAGCTGACTGCTTCCTGCCCTTTGCACCCTGGTTCTAGAAGAAATGTTTGCCTAAGKTACAAACAACACAGTGAACAATTTTCCCTGATATTAATTTCACTTTTCTGTTAGGAGATAGGAGTGGATACACACTTGAGGAAGACCTAGGGGTCTGAGTGGCTGAAATCAAAAGGGTGAGGAAAAGAAATGTTGGAGAGAAAATAACACATAAATTCTACCTTCTGCAATTTTAATCTAGTTGATAATCAAACTAAGGAAAACAGACTAAGTATTGTTGAACAGGTAAATGACCTGATTACATCAGGCTGCTGTGATGTTGAAGATGCACAGCTGCAGAAAAAAGTCAAATAACCATTGGCAAATAGGTAGGGAGAGGTCTGTTTGCATGTTATTTTACTCATCGACAGTGACAGAATGTCACTGCAGGATAATAAGCATTAAATTTAGAAATTATTTATAATCTAGTCTGACTTTGTAAACAACAAGGAGAGTTGATGCTAACTTGATTTCTGGGTATCATTTCCCCCTATTTAAAAGCAAATATAATCAACTCCCAAACCTTCTAGTTGAAAACCAGCATATTCATGTAGCAACATTAAATCTTGATGAAAGGCACCATTAGTTTATACGATTTAATCAAATTTTTACCATCAGAGCAAAATGAACAAGAATTTGGAAAGAATAAAACAAATAATAAWCTGTCTTGCCTTTCTTCAAAACAATACCTTAATATAATATTTCATAATAATTGTGTGCAGTGACATTTTTCCCTGATATGATTTCATTGCAAACTGTTAAATCTGATTAAAATTACTGCTTTTAATTAATTTAACATTATTTATGTGAAGAATAACCAGTWAAAGAWAGTTWAAAAAAATCAGAAAAAGGTGCATGAAATTTAATAAATATTGTTATTATATTGGTTGTTTGTTTTATTTTCCTATCACAAATGGCTTTTCTTCCTTCAGAAAGTATTATACAATAAGCAAAGTAGCTGTTGTGAGCTTGACTGCACAGCCCTGATGTCCTGGCCCAGAATGAACTCGACTGCACAATTTCTGATGCCCAACTTCAAAATGAATTTGACATAATGGAAATAAGAAGAGCCTGCAGCTTATACAGAAGTCTGTCTCTTCTGCATGCTGTGGCAAAAAGCAGTTCAAAAGCTTACAAACAAAGGGAAGTGAGGCAATAGAAGATTAGAGCTGAAAACCACAGTCAAAACTAAATTGAGATGGAGAAAAAGATGCAACAATAGCTCACAGTAATTACTGGATCTTTACATTCCTTGACTCAAAATAAAGCATGATCTACTTCATTTAATATTGAATCATAATTGAAAGGAAAGATCAGATTGACTTTTTGYATAGATTGAACTCTTCTAAAATTGAAAGAGTTATATTCCCTCTAAAATACTTGAGTAGCCYGCATCAGCATGAATTGTTTGTGTTCTGAACAGACTTGTTGCAGTCTGGTTTTCGTCTAGAAATTGAACATGATTGTAGGTACATCATTCAAAGAGAGGGTAGCAGAATAATCTGGTTTCTTTAGCTAATCCTTTCTTTAGGCCACCTTATTCTGTTTGTACASTTGTCAAATAAACACTTGGAACACCTTGTTGGATGGGAAAAGAACAGAAATCTCTTCTCTGGGGAGGAAGCACAAAGGATTTATTTTCATTTCTTCTGTAAGTTATCACTGATATAGTATGGTGCTTTTAAACACTAAACTAAAAGGTGAAGGAAAAGCACTCTTTTACCATGGAACAAACAATAGAGCAGAGTTTTCAAATKGTGTCTAAATTCTTTTATTTGTTGAACTCACAAAACAAGAGCTCTTGGTGCCTGAAAAGGCAAACAGAAGTCTGAATAAAGATAACTGTTTACAGCCAGAATTGCCATTGTTTGCATTAAGAGAAGATACAAAGAACCATATTTATCTAAATAACTACACATCAACATAAATATTCTCAAGCATATCATCAAGAGATGAAAGGAAAGCTGGGCCATGCTCTCTAGCAGTCCTRCTTAGTCATTGGGCATGTAAAATAGGGAACACTGGGGGGAAAAAAAAAACCATTAGGAATGATCTGGCATGAACATGTCTGAGGAAAACCCTCCTCACAAGCAGGTGCCATAATCTACACAACAGCCCCCCAGCTCTTGACAACTGGTACATTCCACCAAAAAGCACAACAATTCTAAGAAACCAGGACAAAGTGCAGCCTTTGAGCAGCTTTTTGCAAGGTGAAGGGCACACATCCAGCCTGGGGCCGAGGCTCTGCTGGGTGCTGATGGAGCAGCTGTGGAAGGAGAGCAGGGTGAGCACCATGGATACCCTGGGACAGGGCTGCGGGGGTGGCACCCAGCAGGGGAAATGCTGAAATGGAACAGTCTTTGCCTTGCTACMGAAGAAATGGTTTACAAATAGACAGAAAGAAGAAACACACAGGGGAACTACAATCTTCACTGCTCTATTTTCAGGCTTGCTTTATTGCTTTTCTCACGCTTTTCTCAATTCTGATCTGTTCTGAGCTTACACTTTCTTCTATCTACACAGAGCTGCTTAGTTTGGCATAGAGAAGCACGGAGGTTTACTCATCCAGAACTCTGCTGAAAACATAGGATCATGTCCTATCTGCTGTTCTCCATGCACAGCATCCTCCTTCCTTCTTTCTTTTTATGGGCCAGCAATTTCAGTGACCTTTTCAATTTTCCTTGCCTGGCTACCTTAGAGTTACAATTTTTGCCTCTAGTAAGCTGCTCTTTATGCTCTGATGAGCTGGACATTCTAGAGGCAAACTCTCCTCTCTCTGGAAAACAAAAACCACTGAGGGGTACGAGCTGTATCATGCCTTTTTTTTCTGCCGGGAACTTTTAGTAGRCAAATAAACCAAAAGAAAGAGATGGACGCATATTTGAGGCAGAAAAAAAAAATTTGTGTTATTGAAGAGGTGTGTTAACACACACTGCCTTTTACAGCAGGAACCAACAAGCTTTGTGACTCACCAGACCACATGAATCATTTCCCAAATGGCACCTGTTAAGCCTAGAACCAAAGACTTACATTTTAATTCAAACTGTCAAACATAAATTCTGACACAAGATCTGCTTCCCATGTGATTGTAGCTTTTATGAATGATGCCAGATTTACAAACTTTGAGGCTGAAATAATTTTCACTGAAGCRACATCTTAAGAGCCATTTCCCCTCAATTCCATCAGAATTTCTCAAAACTAGTTTAATAAATAAAAATAGTTTAAGAAGTAAATGACAGCTTATGAACAGGACACATAGCCTTACTRGGGCCTGAATGGACATAAAATTTAAATAATAAATAGCTACCAGCTTGATCAATTACCAACCTGAACTGGAGGTGATCCAGCTACTACAAGGTGATCAATAGCTTTTTGTCACATTACTAAATGGYAAAGTCTTGATAGGAATAGGTACTTTTTTTCATATTAAGCCAACTGGTAACTGGTAACTTAACAGAGAAAAATACTTATACGAGTACTATACTAGCTAATAACACAAACCAATGTTTATCAATTGATTAAAAAATTATTTTTCATCCATTTTCTACATGAAACATCCATCAAACAGAATTCTTAGTACAAATATTCATTATTGTTCAAATGAAGAGCTCATAATTAGCTCTAAAATTCAAATCCATTTGCTACTTTTTTACCATCTCTCCTTCTGTGTGGTCATTGAAAACCCCTTATATTGCTGCTACCATCTAATTTCATGGATCTCATTAGTGTCATCTTTTCAAGCACTCACACATTTCCTCACCTTTGCAGTTTCTGCTCTCTTTCTACTCTGAATTGACAAAATACCAAATTGTCCCTCCTCCCTCCTCCAGCTTTTACTTTACACACGACYGTTACTTCCATTCACTTTCGTGCCTTTCTGAAATATCACTCTTTCTTGCTAATTCTATTTCTAGCATTTGTATTTATTTTTCTCCATTTCTCATCCTGGACCATTTAGACATGCCCCTCTTAGTAGCATTTATTCTATATACCTTCGTTTCCAAACACTTCTAAAATGTATTTTTCCTTATACAGAAACTGTTGCCTAAATTAACTCTCACATCTGCAAGCACAAGTCAATGGATATAACTAAACTAGCATTGTTCAGTTTTACTCATAATGCTGCAGGGTTTCTGCTTCACATTTCAATTTCAAAGGACAGTGTAAGCAGAAATAATGATTGAAATTCTCCTGCTTCTGAAATGAGGTAAAGGTTTCCATTTTAACAAGTTCCTTATACCTCAAAGATGATAAGAACTTAATTTCAGCTGAAGCCAACAAGAAATAGGTACTCAGAAACTGAAATTAAAAGGTAAAACAATTTTAGAGGCTGCTTAGAGACAGAAATGACCCTGAGCTCTGAGTCAGTGATAAATACAAAAATTGAAATCCTTGCCTCGAGCTCTACTTGAGAGGTGTTTTCATATTTCCACATGCACAGAGAATGGCACAGTGGCTTGTGAGAGGTGAGATGGCCGCTGGCTTGTACTGTGGCAAATCCATACTGACCTCAACCCAGTGGCCATGAGGCAATCTCCCAATGGCTGAATGCTAGACTGTCTTACAGGAATGTTGTAAATAAATGTTCAGTGCTTACATTTCATATTAAAACTCCCTGAATCACAACATTCATAATTTATCTGTGGCTGTGTAGATGAGGAATATGACACAGACACTTTGAATAAACAAAGCTCCGTACTCTCAAACAAACCATATTGTTTATAACTAATGGAAAGAAAACAGCTCTTGTATTCTCTAAGAGATTTTCCTTTTGTTACTGTTCTGCTGGCTTACTTTTTCAGATACAGTTCATATCTATCTTGKTTTTTTTCCAAAAGATTTCAGAAAACTCCTCCAACAAACTATTGCAGATATCCCTCCAATAYCCTATTTAATGGATGGCCAGTTTCTATTACTTTGCAGCTTGTGTTATATGATAATTTTTTTAATAACACAGAAACCCAAAATTGACTGGGCAGTAGAGCAGAATGATTCCTGCAGACTAGTCAGATAGAGCACAAGGCAAAAGCCCAGCCTGGGGCAAATCTGAATGAATAAAGCTCAGGGATTGTAGCCATTTTGTCTAGCGGTAGCAGCTTGGTTTTCACTTTTTCACTGCAAGTCTGCCAGGGCAGCAAACTGAGGAGTGTAAACGTCATTACAAACCTCCAGTGTATCAGAAATGATGTAATACTGCTTG
The DNA here is from genome assembly GCF_030028575.1 of Malurus melanocephalus. Taxonomy (NCBI): domain Eukaryota; kingdom Metazoa; phylum Chordata; class Aves; order Passeriformes; family Maluridae; genus Malurus; species Malurus melanocephalus. The sequence continues at coordinate 459,722 of NW_026623266.1, forward strand.
ACAGGGTCACACCAAAATTTGCCAAGTCAGAATGCTTGAACTGAATGTGCACTCCTCCTTAAACTATAAGGAGCTGAAGAGCAAGCAGTCTGGCATGAGATAATTTCTTCTCATTGAGGCAATTGTAAAATGAATGTTATAGGGGTRACCAATGATTCCATCACAACAGAAATACATAGCTTCTAGTCTAGGCCAATTTACTAGCAGTGTATGACACAGAACTGACAAGTCTGATAGCTAACACTCTTGGGGAAAAAAAGACATAACCTCATTCAAGAGAATTGTTGGTATAATTTATTACTTCTAATCATGTGCTTGGAAATGTGAGAGTTAAATTAGGAAACAGTTACCGCACCAAGACAATTGCAATGTACGTTATAGATTGMAGAAAGATGTGGGTGAGGAGTTGTGGTGGGGAGAGAAATCCAGCTGGGAGACAAATTCCTAGATTGATGAGATGAAAGGAACCTCCATTCACCAATATATGCAGCATTCCAGAATATCTCAGCTGGTAGTATTTTTTTCCCCTAGAATCTCCATTAAACTTATTTTTGAAATAATTCTACTTTATTTTGGAGTTCCAAAGTGGCAATCTATGAGCTTCCCTGGTAATATAATTAAGTTGCCCCCATTACAAAATGAATGCTTCATATTTGTCTAATATGTCTAAGTTCCAGTTCCAGCCATCAAATTATATATATTTACCAACAACACTGAAAAACAGTTTGCTACTATCTTCCTTCTCCAAGACTRACTATTTCCAGATGGTAGTGTTAACATGGACATTGTTCGTACTTCATTTAAATGAATTTTTACTGTCAAGGGGGCTTTCCTGACATGAGTTCTAAACTCCAAGGCTTCATGGGAAAAGAGGAAAAGAGACTTTGTTTTTTTCGAAGAGTCATTTCTTAAAATATATAAAAGAGAGGCTTTTCAAGAGCATAAATCTGTGTTTGCACCCAGCTTCACTGGGTTCCCAGTTGCCTTCTGTAGCTTTAAATCTCTCTTCTTGTTGTGGGAACTTGCACGGGAGTCTCAGTTTTGTGAAATGTTTTTGGCTCATCATGGTGACAGCAAGTACTGAGCATATGTCTGCGTGCATCGTGAGGGGTGAAATGGAGTTTATCTGGAAAGGAAGAGCGCTGTGCACACGGATGATCCCACAGAAAGAGGCTGAGGACACTTAGCAACCTACTGCCATCTCAAACTCACCCTCAAATCCCAGAATTCCCAGCGTTTTCAGCAATAGCTGAAATTGTCTAAACAGCTGTTTTGCCCCAGATCTTTCCCTTAGATCCTGCCATGACAGCATCTTTGCATTTTGTTTTTTCTCTGTTTTYTTTGGGAAGCGTATGACCTGCTACCTATGAAGATGTTGATAGGTAGCTTACAGGGGCTGCAAGTTTGAAGTAAAATGGCATTTATAGCTTTTTCGCCAGATCAGTGACTAATGTTCTTTCATGAGAAAAATCACATTTCACAATTTATTATTGAAAAACTCATCGGGATTATTACTCCTCCTGTTGTTTTCTAAGTATCTGCAAATAGACTGATGACTTCTCCCAGAAGTTTTCGAAAATTGGGCAAGCTCACTCCCAAACATTCCTGCATCTCTTTAATAAAATTATAAATTGTGTGCATTTAATAGTTACTTAAGAATATGAGAATTAACTTTATCTGTTTACAACATCTAACTTGTCTAAGCTCTAATTTGATTTTGCCTAGTCCACTTTAAAGACTTCTCTGTTTCTTCATAACTGCTTGAATTGGATGATCATGGATCCATCTTTTTCTAAAGATATAATAAAACAAGAAAGTGCACTGAAGCTTTGAACTCTCATGGTCTCGCTTTTAAACAATTCTTTTCTTCCAACTCCTCGGGAAACTAATTATTGCTTGGTTTTCTATTTTTATCAAATATTTKCTTGATACCTTTTCTAATTCTTGAAAGTACAGTCCATTTTACATCCTGCCCCTCTGAATTTGCCCCCAAATTTTACCTAACATKTATACATTTTTAAGACTTGGGCTATTATTACCACAGTGGCTAACTCTGCTTTCAATTTTCAATGTTGATTACTTGAGTTTCACAACTGTGACTGCACAACAAATGGGTTTTGAAGTCCRTGTTACTTCCTCATTCCCTTTCAGCATGAAGTCATAAAATTAGCCACCACAATATGTGGTTACTCGAGGGCAAGTTGTGTTTCATTGTTTCATTCTCCCATTTTTAGGCCATTCTTCCTTATTGGCGTGAATAAAATCTAGAATATATGACTTCTGCTAGTGTTTCCATATTCTCCACCAAAAAGATTCATGAATGTTTGGTCAGTTTGGATGGGATTTATTTTAATAAAGGGAAGTAATGCCAAATTCTCTATAATCTGTGAAAAGAAATGTAAATTTTTACAGCAAAATGTCTCCTTTAAAGCACRGTAAGTTGTACTCAGAAGTGGCTACACCTTTCTGTTGGCTACAGAGGGGGCCTAAAGGGTTAYATACTCTGTGCTACCCTGTGAGCAAAGCCTGAATTTACATTAATCCACTGCTTGCTTCTTAACAGGGCTTAATCTACCTGTCCTTCTAGTTGGTGTCATCTCATTAACATACGACCATGCCTGAGCTCTCAGCTCCTTTCTTCTCCAGAGGTTTTCTCTTTACAGATCTCTCACACATATCACCTACCATTCAGTATTGATCCCTTGGATCAATGTTTGGCAACACATTCTTGCTTGATTTCCAAACAAAGTGTATTTTAAAGAGTCCAGTCAGGTGTGCTGATCTACCCATTCATATCATTGCACTGATTATACCCTAACATTCTCAACACATGGCATACAGTGCTCTATTTATTATTAGCACAAAGCAAATTTACACAGTAAACGCACTAAGTAGCATTAATACTATAAACATTACAGGAGTGTATAGGCAATTGCAGCTGGAGGCCACCGAATTTGACACTGTCCCACACCCAAGGACAGAGTCAAGCACCACTCACATCTCCACAGGGAAGAAAGCATCCTAAGGATATGGTCAGTGCCTCTGCAAACAATTCTTGTAGGGCAAAGGGAATATCTGTTACAATCCTGACACTGTTACACAAGAGGGACAAACTGATGATCCGAGGAGAAAAGATTCCAGGCCCAAGASAGATGTTTCAAACATTTCCCAAGACAGCTGCATATYGGAAAAAAAGAAAATCTGAGAASGAAAACCAAATGTTATTTGCCATTTAACCTAGCTTTGTAACTAGGTAACAAAATGCACTATTTGCCCTAAGGAGTTTTGCTGCTTTTACCATGAGCAAAAAATAACATTTTAAATTAGAAAGCTGAAAGCTTCTTTGAACCAAAGTAAGGAAAGTCAGTCTGAAGGTCAAATATAACTGTAGCAAACATAAATCATAAATAATTGCTAAAAGTAAGCACAAAGTCCTTATGTTCTATCCTGCTCTATAGGGATACTTTTGGAGTAGAAATTGAAGAATGCTCTGTTTTTTTCAAATGCATACTGTATTTCTGGCTATTGGTGYGAGTGAGAAGGTGGGTAGGAGCTGTGTAGGAGGAACTAAGTACAAAGAAATGTTTAACCTGTTCATTGGTGATAACAAATGTCTCACAAAAAAACCCCAACRATGCACACACACAAGACAAAAATCTGACCAGTATAAGAGGATCACCTTACCTCTGCAAGGAGAACCTTGTCTAAAGCACCAGAGACAAGACTAAAGTGAGATGCTCAAATAATGGTGTTGCAAATGAGACATATAGTGCCATGTACCAGTGTCAGAAAACTCCACTGAGTATCTCCACCAGCCCCTTCCCAATCCACAGTTCTTCCATTCACAGAAAGCAGCAAGGAAAAAAGTATAGTGTCTTTTCCCATATATGAATACATCCTGATACTACACTAGATCAACAGGAAAATCAGAGAATGGTTTGGTTAACTTCATGCACCTGATCCAGGCTAGATGAGAGGGGAAATGAAAGTATTAGCMGAGTACTATGTGTCTCCTTGCAGCGCAGCCTCTTCTTTTTCTACTCCTTCCTGTTGCTGTTGAGCAACCACCCTTCAGAAAAGTTGTTTTATTCCCTTAAGATGACATGTGGATGTGTTGCTTGGGAGCAGTCATCTTGCTCCAGAGCAAGCAGTCTACTTTCTATCTTGATTCTACTTTCAGGCTCTGAGTCACACTGCATCCAGCCACTGTGAACATAAAGCATTGCTACAAGAGAACGAAATAAAACTGATACTGCTTTTATGGTTCACGATTTTATATTAYTTTTATTTGTGATTAAGGAAGCATGGTGTTAGCAAGAAAAACAAATATATATTAAAAGGGCAAACACTCATTAAATGTGAGATTCAGTTTAAGACATCTAAATATAAATGCATGTGATTTTTAAGCTTTAGTCAATATAGATAATAAGGCTTACAGAGAAATCCAGTTTGCTCCACACAACTCAATAGTTGGCCAGCTGAACTGTTCTCTAGCCTCCTTTGACATTAATGGCAACCAGACACGCAGCAAACATGTAGGTGTCTAAATAAAAGTATCTCAATTCAGTAACTTCAAAAATCAAGATTCAAATACTTGCTGTTAACTCCTTATGCCTATTAGTTGATCGTAATTCTCTCATTTTTATTCAACTTCAACTTGATGCAGCCTTATGGAAAATTATAAAACTGTTTGAAAGGAAAGGTCAGCACAGGAATTCAAGGAGCAATATGCACTATTTGTGTGAAATTGTCATTCTGAGTTTTGCTGCTGAATTTGCATGTGCAAACTTATTCCTTGTGTTTTAGGTGCAGTACCTGTTGAAAAATTTGCCCATTTGGCACTGAAAATGCTTTAAAGCATTCAGGCAAAAGATTCCTTAGCATTGGAAGTTGAACCTAAAACTGCAAGAATGGCATCAAGGAACATTACATTTTCTTTTTATTGAAGACTGAATTTTCCTAACAGATGGAGAACTTGGGGTTAGATCTGAGTTCAAGCAGCCTCTAAACTTGGCCCAGACTTCTAAAATGATTTTAAACGAATCATTTAACATACTGGCACCTCATTTCTGCTGCTCCAAAATGGAAATAATTCTTCCATTGATATTCTGAACTCTTTCCTTTACCCTATAAGTATCTGAGATGAAAATTAATCTCTGTGCACACAGCATGTAGTAAACCAAGCATTAATGTCAATTAGAATTCAAAATGCTACTTGGTAATAGTTAAAATACACTTATTAAGAGAAAAATGCTACAGGGAAGGATGTATTCTAGTACAGCAATGAATTTACACTGGTGAAGTATGTGTTATTTAATTTTAAAGACATTCAGAAATGAGAAAGAAAATGTTTCGTTTGGTGACGATTCAAAAGAATATAATGAATTCTAGCCAGAAGAAACCAGCATTTTAAGAAAATACTTTCGGGGGGGAACCCCGATCTCMTCATGGATGTAACACAAAAGGTCGTTTTTTGGCTATTTGAAATGTTTTACTATCTGACRCAGAAGATTTTCCAGGACTCTTCAGTTGACTGTCAAGGTTCAGGTAGGATTAATTTGTTCTCTCTGCACAGAAGCATTGSGAACACCAGCCTGCTTTCTGAGATAATTGTTAAACATTTCCAATTAAATTAAAATGATAAAAACCCTCAGTTATCCCTGCTCTTTTTAAGGTTTCAGCCAGTTCCCAAAGGCAGACCGCCGACATTCCTGATCCTGGGACGCCACCTCGTGGCATCTGGGAAAAATAAATCCAAATGTCACTCGTCCATGGGGCCAAGGGTGCGGCATCTTTCCAGTGCTCCCGGAGGGCTGCGGGGCTGGAACCCTCCCTCTCACATCCCGACGGTCAGAGGGAGGGGCAGAGATTATGGGATTTGGCAAAGCCTTGTGGGCTGGCTTTAGGACTAAGTACACACCCCGGAGAGTGCCTGTGATCCTCATTGTCCACCTGGGAGACTGAGGCTCAGGAAAATGAAGAACCTTGCCTACGGTCACACAGAATGACACCACCTGAATTGATTAAATTGATTGAACAGAATCATAGAACCATTTGGGTTGGAAAGGACCTTTAAAGGCCATCTAGTCCAACTGCTTTGCAGTGGGCAGGGACAACAAAAACAATAAAAGAAGTAGCATGCTGGAAGATATATATTTGGGGGATTGGCCAGAAAGCAGGTCACAGCAAGTTTTATAAACTTGCAAAATATCATAATACAACAATTCTTCACTGTAATTCTGCAATGCCACTATTATAAGAAATTAAACCCACATCTCTGAAGTTTAAATCACTTACTATGATTCTTGTCTGTAAGAAACTTAACCAAGCTTCAGCTAACTAGAAATAGAAGCTTTGAGGGTACTATTTGTTCTTGTAAATCAGATTTGTCATGTTTTGAGAAACAAATGGAAAAGTATTTCTGTAGGGAAATAAGTGTTTCTGGGGGATAACACAAGAAGGAACAAACAGAAACAGACTTCTTTTTTTCAGTCCTTATGAAATTAAGGTGTCTGGGACCCTTCAGTAGACAATGGTACAAAATTAATGAGATCTGTGCATGAAAATKGTTTTGTTTGAATATGGAAAAATGGATCCATAACAGCTATTTGTGACTAAATAAGTAACAAGGGCCTGACTGGGTGATTGCCTGGGGATAGTGTGCAGTCTAATTTAGTAATAATTTCCATCCCTCTCTGCTCAATGAACAAATAAACAACTCTTGACAAGTAAATGCTGATGCAACACTGGTAACATTAATTAGAACTTATGGGAAACATCGCTACAAAACAGACAATTATTATCTTTAAAAATAACAGAAAACTTTTAAATTTGTATTTAAACTTTTGGGTTTTTGAATATAATGTACTGTGAAAGGCTTTGATCTCGTTGGTCTCTGTTAGTCAGCCTTATTYTGATGCATCTCACCAAAGAAAAAGAAGTTGCGTAATTGTCCTGAAGAAATTTCCATTTCTAYTCTTTGTGTTTCTTGTCTGTGCTCTTCTTGGCACAGGCCTTTGACTTCCTTATCKCTTCATCAGGATAACTTTATAAGATTTTCTTGCAGTTCCCTATAAACTTTTCACTTGTAAAGCTCTTTAAGGCACTGTTGGAAGGAAAGGGTTAAAAGCAGAAGGGTGAAGGGAAGGATGGTAGATTCCAAAGACCTTGCAGGTGGGAATGCCGAGGCCTGGAGAATATCACTGTGAGAAATCCCATAAATTATGCCCTCTGCTGTCTATCCTCAGTCTGCTTTCAGAAGTAGAATTTCTGTGTAGAGATAACGCAGGTTTTTTGAGAGACTTGAAGGCACTCTCATGGATGTGCTTGAGCTCCCCTTTTTGGGACAGAGAAGATCAGGGCTCAGAGATCATAAAAAGCACAGAGATCCCAGCATGGTGGGGAACTCCACACTGTGGGCYCTTGACAAATGGGTGCAAACAGCAGCCCCACTGTCCCTCAGGATGGACTGAGCCTGACGGGTCCTGTGTCCCCGATTCTGTGTCCCTGCCTGGCTGTTGCTCTGGGATCCTCTGGTTAGGGAGGCARTGGAATAAATTTACTCTTTGCATTTCAGATGTAGTCTTGTGGCTGCTCTGCCTGCCTGCCTGTGTGGACTCCCACAGCACCTAAACAMCCTTCACTGGCTCTTTCTCATTTTTTTACAGTGCTTTTAAGGAACAGGTCTAGATAAAACACATTGTTKTGACCCTCACAATGCCATGTTACTGCCTCCCTTTGGTGATAACTTAGCAAATTTTCTATATATTGCAAAATGGCTCCAGCCACCTCTTTACAACTTYTTACAAAACTTTGGCAGATGGGAATAGGCCAAGACAATCCTTAGCAATGTAGGAAGACCATATCCAGCTTTCTTATGGATTTAAACACTGATCAGAAAGTGCTGCTTAACCACATCACAAACCATCCAGGCTGAATCCATTTTCCACCCTTAAACCAAAACTGCAGCCAAAGATGCCAATTTACAGGGACAGAAAGCACGACAGTGGGAGGCAGTRTGATACTGCAGCCTAATGGGTCCGTCATTTATCTGGGATAAATAATTGCCATGTTTCAGCCCTTTGCCTTAAGGCTACTGATGTGCTTTACATGAAACAGTCACAGCTGTATCAGTTTGGGATCGTTTGTTCTTTTTTTTCTGTAAGAAATGTGAATAATGTCAATGGGTATTTAACTAAATTTTCAAAGCTTTCATTATCATTCAAAATCCTTTATATTCAGATTGTTTCAGTCAGATGTTCGATTGCTTGGCAGAGCCTAAAACATAAATGTTCTGGTTTTTAAATGTGTGGTATCAAWATATATGTGAAAGAAAAATTAAAAAGATGTTTTTGAGTCTAAGTATGCAAAATATAACCTCAGGCCACAAAGCATTTTACCCACTAAAGTTTGAAAAGAATTTCAAAGGGATCATCAAATTCATTAGAGTCAGAGAGATMATTAACATAACCTAATTAATCTCCTTGTTGTATTGTGCCATTTGCTAAGCAGTTGAGTGCACACTAGATGGCAGCCTCAGTGCAGATTATTTCATCCTATTGCTTGTTCTCCAGGAAAAGCTGAAACTGAGAAATATCCTTGGACTCAGTACAGTGTTTTGGGGAAAATGAAACTGGATGACTGGCTAAACTGTGGGATGCTTAGGTCTGCACTGTGCTTAGGTCCCTCTGCTGTGTCAAACTAGTGTAGGTAGCATTAAGCAGCAAAAAGTCTCATTCCCAGCTAAATGAAAGTAACACCAGTAACAAATGCTCTAAAACCCAAGGGCAAAACGACCAAAATATTCAGGAATAAACTGTTTGTAGCTCAGATTTCACAACATGGAAACGAGGAAGACTTCTCTGAGTGTCCCTTGCAGTACAGACAAAGAACAAGATGAAGTAGTTGATCAGGAAAGCCTGACAGAAACACTTACAGATAARATTTGATCTCCTCGCTGCAGTTCTCCACTGAGATCAGCTGGCCCACCTGCGAGGATGAAGGACACGAAAATGCCTTCRCCGTCTTCACCTCCCACAATGTTGAAACCAAGTCCTGTGGAGCCCTTGTGCAGGATGATTTTTCGAGGCTCTCTGTATAGAAACAAAACGATAATGTTCATCCACACATCCTCTCTTACTGTGCATGTATCTCKCACAGCATCTTAAGCATGCTCTATTTTGCTTAAGATACAGGGGCCTGTTACTGTCTAAAGGAATCATTTAACAAAGATACAAATCTTAACTGGTTAATGGATGAGGTAGGAATCAACCAGCATTATTTTTTTTCCTCATAGTTGAATCCAAACATCTCTATTAATTTCATCCCATTGSAGTCATCTCCACTATGTTAAGTGACAAAGCTATTAAAAAGAAAAAACACTGAATATATTTAACGATCTAATTTATAGCAATACTATATAAACAGCAATACTATATATATATACACTATATACACTATATGTATACACTACATATATATATATACACACTATATCCAGCAATAAATATATATATATATATATATCAATATTATATATACAGATAGAATCAATCTTTATGTGGTGCCTTTTTATTTTAAGTTCTAGTCTTGCTTTTGCAACAAATGAGCAAAGAAAAAACTTAGAAGTCCAGGCAAAGCAATGGCAGTTGTGTTTGATCCTGACAGATTTGGAGAAAATAACATTTATGTGATCAAGCTAATACAACAAAATMTCATAAAAAAACTTTGGTTTGACATTTTCAGGATCTTGCATTTGTTAAGTCACACAGCAGCTTTATCACTGAACCGGCCCAAGGGGTACCTGCTTTTGCCACACTCATTAAAAAAATGATTAATTATTCTAGAAATCAATAAATAATAACAGGTATATCTCACACAGCTCTTTTCATCCATAAATTGAAAATATGCCTCAGAGGATGTAAACATAACATGCGTTTTACTGATGGGAAAACTTATTTCGAGCAATAGATAACTTTCCTAAGCAATCAAGGTAGCATCCTTGAGGAAGAATCCCAAATATTCCTGTTCTCAGCCCTACATACAAGGCTTCAGACCTGGCTCTCCCTTGCACACACAACCACAAATATACACACCCACATTCCATGTTTATTTTTACCCATTTGAAATCTCTCTAACAATTTAATTTTTAGAAAAAKTGTAAATGCTGTTATTTTAGTATGCATACATTTTAAGCCCAGCCCCAGTACTCCCACGTCTGTGACTCCTCCCAGAGAAATAGGATGCTCTGCTCTTTAATTTACAAGTAAAAGTTGCCAGCAACACAAAAACACACCGCATGCAGCAACATTCTGAAGAATGCTTCCTGTATAAAAGATTAAATTTTATCCCYATACTATACAGCAGTTCTGCATCACACAAACGGCTTTTTCATCTCAATTTTATTTTTAAAGAAGAACRGAAGAGAAGTGATTAAATGAGGGATGCCTTATTTGATGCGAGTTTAATCTTATAACTACATGGAGACATCATCTTGAMATGATATTTCTGAAATCACAGGCATTTGTTCATTTTTGTTCAGTGCCAATATCCAGCTTGATCATGATGTTAAAGTAATATCTCAACTTTCTGAAACTGGATTTAGTATTTTTGAAAGGGAGGACTAAAGCAAAGTGTTAGTCCTACTCCATATCATTCTTCATCTCTTCACTTTTTCAACATTGTAAAGCGAAATACAGCYATGAGCAAAATATACTGAGTTTGTATATTTTTAAGAATCAGAAAATAAAGGTGGACATTCTCTTCTTTYGTATTGTTGCTGTTGATTTGCCTTGTAGCAACTCCTTTAACACCTTGTTAAATATGTGCAGAATGGACAYACTGTGATCCAGATCTAGGAAGTGTAAACAGGTTTTTAATTAGAAGTTAATGGCCTGGGGGTTGGAGCAGAACTAGGACAGTAAGCTGAAAGCRTAGCTTCTTTTCACTACTTAGCCCATGCACTACTGAGTGCTCTTGGCAACCCATTCATTCTTCCAGCTTCAGTTTCCTCATCCACAAAATGACACGGTGACACCGGTCATCTTTGCGTCCTACACATCAGAAATACTTTGCAAGAGTTGAGCAACTGCCATTTATTATTCACCAGAATATTGAGGAAAAAGAGGCAGCAAAGTCGAAGCAATATATCTTCATGATCTGCTGGTGAGAAATCAGAAGAGATCTTGTTCAAAATGAAAATGAGTATTTTCACATATGACAGCCAGCTTGGATCAAGTAGTTGAACGCCAGTGCCATGGGCTAAACTAGGTCAATACAACTGGGGATCTACTGAATAGTAAACTGTGCAGCTTCACAAAATATTGGCCCAGTTATTAATCCCTGTCTCTGATCAAGTCAGCAGATTTATGCCTAAAATGCTGCCAGTGCTGTTTTATAATTTTGGCCTTTTGACAGCAACATTTGCATTCTGCACTTGGATGATTATGTTCAGAGGAAGTTCAGACAATAMCAGGGAAATGTCAGAAGTTGTGATTAGAATGCAATGGGTTTCTGCCCCTGCCCTTTTGCCTAATCAGGTCATTTCAGTCGTGACTCAAATTTGGCTGTATAGAGGCTGACCATCCATAACATATCTTTGTATTTCTTTCATACCTGACTATCCTGTAGAATCTGAAAGGTGGACTCAAGAGGACATAGGTGCTGTCACCGTTCTAAAAATAACCTTCAGCCATAACTGTACTGCAAAAGATATAGGAAGTAGAATGCATATGCCAATTCACTTTAATATAATAAGTTTTTAAAAATACGTAACAGTTTACACTTGTGTAGTGTACTTAAAATGACAATGAAAAAAAGGATATGATGGTATAAAAGTTGATATAAAATGTATGAAGTGGAAGTAGGAAAAATATTCCTTAAGCAAAAAAACGACAGTACCAGCCACTGCCCTTTAAAGGCAGRTCTTTAAAGAGTGATGCAGAAATTATTTGCCTGCCAATGCTTCATAAACACTCAGTGAAAAGGATAGTTTTGATAAGATTGAAGATGAGAATATTTATCACCCGGTATAAAAGTTCCAGTCAACCCTTAATATGATATTTCAGGAGGTCTAGGAACAGGTGCTGCAATTTTTCTTGAATATGTGGGAAGCAACATTAGGAAAAAATTCTTTTGCCTCTGTTAAAGATCCTTATGAATTTAGTTCCAGTACACATGASAGAACTCAAGACAAAATGCAGGTAAATGGTGTAAAGGGGATAACGGAATCAATCATTTAAAGATGGCATGAGGATGGGAGAGTTAAGAAGTGGAAGAAAAGCAACTCAAATGTGAATAATGCTTTCTTGMAGCCGATGTACTCAATTTGAACGTGTACGTGGCTGCAGGAAACAGCACTAAGGCAGCAGTAATTCCAGGGCAACTTGTTTTAAAATGGGGGTGGTTTGGCACTGGAACAGGCTCCCCAGGGAAGCTGTCACAGAATCAGCCTGATAGAGTTCAAGAAGCATTTGGACAATGCTCTCAGGCACAKGGTGTGACTTTTGGGGTGTCCTGTGCCGGGCCAGGAGTTGGACTCAGTGATCCTTGAGTCCCTTCCAACCCMGGATATTCTATGAGTCTACAAAAATGTTTTATTTGGAGACAATAGATGGCACTCTGTAGCTACCCTGGAAAAAGGAACAGTCTGCCATGCAGTGTTTCTGAAATGCTTGTTTCTGCCTCCAGCTTTAACTACTTATCCCATTTACAATTTCTTCAGTGATAAATATGGTTGAAGGTAAGTTTGTAGGTGCTAACAAAGCGTACTAGCACTTTAATTCRGTGTGTGCATGTTTCATACCCTCCTGCAGCTCTGTACCAAATACAAACAGAGAAGAGCAGCAGGGGAAATCAAGCAGAAATTAGAAATGGAGTGTGAGATGAAAACATTCCTGGACTGACAGAAGGCAGCAGAAGGGAGGGGGGAAAAAAAGAGAAGGGAAAAAAAAAAGAAAGAAAAGAGAACAGAAAAAAGAGATAAAGGATAAAGGGAGGCAGCACATCTACAAAGGAGAACAGGGAAGGAAATAAAAAGGTAGGCAAAGAAGAAAGGAAGATTTATATTAATAAAGCCAGGAGTAAAGGAGCAAATAAAGTGCTGCAATCCACACAAATTTAAAGGCTGAGAAATCAATGGCAGAATCAATTTGGATGGACTTGGTTACTTGCTTTAGGGAATGCATCAGATCAGATTCGGAAAATCACATTATAAATTGCAGGCCTGATGTAAGAGAAAAGGATTACTAAATTAATATTTGAATACAATAAGCAGTAATAAACCAGACCAGGTAAAATGTCAACACTTAAGAAAATGTCTTCTGTCATAAAAATGCAATTACCAAAAATAAATCCAAGTGTAGTATCACTCTCCTTAACAGGGTTTTTTGGTTGATGAATGTTTAATTTGTTYGTTATCTTGCAAACAGCAAGTACTTTTTATTTACTACATTTGTACTGAATATTTGGTTTGAYCAGTTTACTTTTAACAAACAGAAAATGACAAGACAAAAAAAAGTGACTGTTCCTATCATTCTTCTATAGATTGGAATCCATAGTAATTATAGATCTAATTTAAGATATTAAAACTGGACTGATAAATGAAGAGGAAGCGCTTTCTAAAACCAAGTAATTCTTACAATAATTAACTGAAAGAAAATCCATGATTAAATTGATTATTTTGTGCTGCTGGCAACATTAAAGAATAGAGTCAGTTTTAGTATTCATCTCACATTGACACAGCTCTGTCTTTCCGTTTCTTTTGTACCATCTATAAAATTAGAATGCTGACACAATTTTGCGCTTTTTGAAACACCCACAGAAATATTAAGCAACACTAGGTGCTTTCAAATATCAGACCTTAGAGAYTTCTTCAGTTTTATACAATCAATGAGGTATCCCAAATCTGCAGAGGCTTAGAAATATGCTTTTGATCTTGCTTTGGCTGCAGGTTTTTTGTTGTTTTGGCTCTTTAAATTTTTTCTTTGTTGTTGGTTTTTTGCCTTTTTTCCTGCTCTTCCACCAAAAAAAAAAAAAAAAAAAATTGCCATTCGCTTCACAAAGGATGTTGAAAGCACACATAAACTGATGCTTTTGTTGGTTTGGTGTTACAGTAACATGTCACTGAAAGCTCAGAAAAAATATTTATTTATCTTCTTGCTTGCATTTGGGTAGCATCAATATCCAAGTAACACAACCTTTTTATGYTTATATAAGGCAACAAAACTCATTCCAGCTACCTGAAGCAGCAAATAGAAGGAGGGAAAGATGAAGTTGCAAGAAATTGTCGTCATTGGTTAAAGTCACACATTAAAATATCGGGAGAAGAGCATGCAGGGACAGGACAAGGGGAAATGCCTTTAAACCAAAGCAGGGTGGATTTAGATTAAATATTAGGAAGAACAGGTTCACTGTGAGGGTGGTGAGGCACTKACACAGGTTGCCCAGAGAATCTGTGGTTGCCCCATCCCTGGAAKTGTTCAAGRCCAGGCTGGAYGGRKCTTTGAGCAACCTGGGCTAGTGGAAGGTGACCCTGCCCATGGCAGCGGRGCTGGAATTAGATGATCTTAAAAGACCCTTCCAACCCAAACCATTCTGTGATACTATGAAAAAAAATCCACCCCAAATCTAAGAAATCAAGGCCCCTTCTCTTGAGCAATACAAGTATGTTGTTGGGCTTCTGACAATTCACTGTGTGAGCACCGAGTTAACTTAYTGAGTCATTTGGCTAACCAAGCCATTTCTTTTTCAGAACAATACTTCTAGTTTTCTTCTCATGCTTAAAAAAGAATCAGATAAATAACTGTGTGTTTATTTCTGGTAATCAAAGGACATTCATAATGGAAGGACCTAAAAAGCAGGTCGTTCAAATAGATTGTTCATTCTTCCTCACAGCATTTAATACAGGAAGACTGGAGGGACAGAGTATGTACCAGTGTGTGTGGTGGTTTAAAATCTGATTCATCAAACAAGAGATGACATGAAATTCTAAGTAGTTGAAGGCCTGGAATATTCAGACACACCTTTTTAAAAGACTGAGTTCTGGTGAAACCAAGCTTTCTTTATAGAGATTTTCTTTTATACTTCTACATCTCCTGTTTCACAGAAGAGAAAAATCTGTCTGTACTACTCCCATCTATTGTTTTATTGTAGTATCACTTCTGTTGCAYCTCAGCTTTTACTTTTCCCCTTGTTATTCCCCTCTCAGGCTCAGCAAAATCTTTCCATTATGATGTGAAACAGCTCCACCCTTGTTCTCCTCCCCAGCCCTCCCTCTCATCCGCCTTTGTTGCCGTTTCCAAAACAACAGGACCTGGCAGTGGTAGAGAGCTGACAGACCTTCCAGTCTCCAGTTCCCAGTCCTTCACCACCTCAGGATGCCTGCACACACCAGTGTCACACCCGTGTTACACACCTGTGTTACACAAGTGTCACACAATCTGTGTTACACACCTGTTAGATCTGTGTTACATGCCTATGTTACACATCTRTGTTTTATCTGTGTTACACACCTGGGGTACACACCAGTGTTGCACCTGAGCCTGCAAGGTCTGATCCCTGATAGTGACTTTAATTAGTATTATCCTAGTTTCAATTATGCTTGAAAAATAACAAAACCAAGGAAACCTTCCTCTTCTCTACTGCTGTCACAGTGACCAGCATAGCTCAGAGGGGAAACTTTGCCTTCATAAACTGAAACAATGTTTTGGCCTCGTGCAGAACATTCATTATTTCTACCTGTAATTGATTAGTTCCTTATTATTTCATTTTACCAMATATTGGTATACTAATGGCTTCGCATTAAGCATTCAATAAGATCACATAGCAAAATATCATTTTGGCTACTACAGTTACCCTGTCTGCTTGAAACAATTATTTTGTCCGTTTATTTGACTATGGATTCCTTGGCATTTCTTGTTCATTGAATGCATAGAAGCAATGGTTTATTCTAATTTTAATACTGACTACAATTTTAATGCGTTTTTTCTGCWAACGTCATGCCTAAATAGTTACAAACTTCAAAGTATATTTAATATGAGGGAACCTATCTGGAGCTAGGCTTCAGCCTTTCTGATGCACATGTAATTGCATTGGCTTACACAGGTACAACTGRTTTTGTTCTGTAGGAAGACCTCTGGACTTCAGCAATCTTTCATTTTATATTTTGTAGAGAAATTAAGCCTGAACACCAGGCAAAGTTTTCTGCTTGCAGATAGAAAGATGGAATTGGCATACAGGAATAATCTTTCTTATTTGAAAAACTGGTTTCCATTTTWACCATGATGCCTGACATTTACTTTAAATGCACAGGAGTCGGTCTCCTGGGTTTGAGAAACCTCATTGATTTCCAGAGTGATAGTGTAGGACAGCTAATATGCTCTTTAGCTCTATAAGGGATATGATTAGTCCTGTCTGCTTGGTCATTTATCCTCTGTCTCACAATCACTTGTCTCTCTTCCCTGTTGCAGAAGGTGCATTATTTACATGCTAATAATCAAAATAAATCCTGAAAACTGCATCTTTGTTCCACCTGMTACACCCAGCACAGGCAACTCCATACTAGAATGGTTTGCTTTGCATCCTGCTTTTAAAAACTATTGGTTCCACATTGAAACCACTGTTCTAAAAACTATTACTTACAGCATTCGATAGCCCTATTTAGCATGAATGCTCCAGCTTTACAGTTTGTAAACAAAGCTGGATGAGATGGAACTGTTGAGAGGCAACAGAATTGCACTATCAGGAGACAGGAAGTATTCAAAGCTTCAGAGAAKACCTAAAAATAGCAGTGCCTCTCAGCCATGTTTCGAAATATCAATACACAGGCCGCTAGCAGCAAGCAGCTGAAATTACTTTATAGAAGACACTTTTGAAGCACAAAGCAGTCTGTAATAGCTCTTCTATTCAGAATAAAAATTCTTATCCTTAGTTGTGGTTCAAATGTTTATGTATAAATATTTTCATATATATATATATTTCAGATAGTCAGTCATATTAATAAATAGGTGTAATATTTCTATCAAAAGACTCGRTCAAATTCGTTGAACTCCCAGTTTCTAGGAGTTGGCTGATAGCATACAAAATTCAATTTAGTGTGGACGCCTATAGYAGAGAGAATAACTGTCAGACGTTAGTAATATTAAAGATTCGTGCATTAGTGCAGCAGGATTTAAAAAAAAAAACCAAAAAACAGGGTTTTGTTTTCAACCAATGTTTTTCCTATTTTGGATACTCAAATCTAAGATTATTCATTAAAATAATTTCAAAAAACTCAACATTTTCAAATCCAAACATTAAAGTTTTGCTGTTTTTTAAAGCATGCGAATAAAACATTAGAGAAGTTGCTGAGGATGACCTCAAACAACTCTGAATTTCATGCCTTTATACACATAATAAATCTGTACACCTCACATACAGTTACTACACTGTGAAGAATATATGGCTTGAATATAAAGGAAAAATAACCTTTAAAGACATCTTTATTTTTTCCACCTGGCTWCTCATTTTGTTGCTAGACATAAAGTCCACAGAAGTCCTCTCTAATAAAAAAATAAATGGTTTTAGGTATTCATCCATTGACTACTTGAAAAAAAAAAATTCAAGTTTTTTAAAAATCAATTCTGGCCGGCTCAATTATCATATATTCAACAGGGTGGAAAGGACTAAATGCCAGAAAATGCAATTCCCCCTCTATTTCTTTAACCTGCCCAAATTTAATTTCTCATTCACAGGACTCAATAATTATATCACTTCAGTGACTCCACAGTCAGTCAGACACAGCCAGCATGCAGGGTACAAATGTCAGCATGTGCCAGGGWTGCCTTGCAGGTAAAGCAGCTGTTTACAAGTGCATCTCAAAAGCAATAAAGTGATTCTCCTAAATACAGGATTCTGCTGATAGGAACACAGTTCCTAAAAGAGAAAAGCAACTTCATTTTGACCTCAAATTCTATTGGCTGTAAACATACTTAGCAGCACGGAATCCACAAAAAAACCATTAGAATAAATTGAGCTTTAACATAATGAAATATTTAGGTCTGAGCTGATTAGTCATTTCTGCTCAGCAGTGGAAATGGGTAACAGTCCCACTTTCCTATGTGAAATGAAATATGATGCAGTGTAAGTTGATTAGTAATAATTATGAGCTGATGTTCTCCTACCTCCTGAACAACAGGAGACCTGTGCTATCAATTTTAGATTTTCTGTGCTCTAACGATTCAAACACATTATATGCAGGTTGTCTGTGTGGCCACTACAGATTCTCCCATTTATCTAAAAATTAATTTAGACAGATTGATTTCAAAATTCCAGTAGGAGCTAAAAGCTACWGGATGGCTACTGAATTAGTCCAGAGTCAGAGAATATAGAGCAAGTCAGAGACATCATAATAAAATTTCCTTCCTTAAATCTCAATTGAGCAATTTTTCTTCTTCTCTTCCCCCCCTCTTTTTCACCACCAAAATTGTTTTTGAAGCTCAGTTTTATTACAAACATCAGTTTATTCATGAAATTATTTGAAGAAGAGTCAGGGAAATTTATTGTCTCTCTCATTGAATTAGAGAGAGATGAGAAAAGAAATTTAAAAGGACAGTGTTTCAGCACTGAGACTGTTTGTCTGGAAGTTGTGCAATCTCCACAGTTTTGATAGTCACAGCTTCACTGGACAAGACCCTGAGAAGCCAGATCTACCTTAGAATTGGCTGTGCTTTGAACCAGATGGCTGGATGATGATAATGAGGGCTTAATTTACAGAAGTATCTTCCAGATGATACCCCTTGATCCAGATACAACTTTCCTGAATAATTTCATTATTCAATCTAATTTTCAATGAATAATTACCATAGCTGGTTTACATATTTTAAATAATCATATTTTAAAATGATAGATCTATATAAGAAATTAAAATTTGAGAGTTTGAGAAAACCATTTCAGGCTTCACTTAGGACAGGATTATTTTACACATTGACAACTTCATTTTCTGACTGCATCACACTATAGTTGACTAGAAGACAACAAGATGACACCTTTCCTCTGTGGAAGCTTCATAGCCTCACTGTTATCACAAAAAAGAAAATCTTTGAAACATAACCTRAGAGCAGCCAATGCCAAGTTATCACCCATACCTACAATGTTCCACATTTCTACAGGAGAGGAGAATACAATTTGACATATTTTTAAATTATRCCAGTCAGTGCAAAAACAAACACAAATCATGTGTTAAATATCAGCCTTTCTAGTATTGTAAAGATGCAACAATATTAACTGTAGTTGTGAATTATTCACATTTTATCTGATTATTTTAGTTAAAACTGAGTCAGCTATACACCCAGAGCTGTTAACATGCTCATATATAAAGATATTCACCAGCACAGGATTAATATTCTCTATCAGTACTTTTTCATCCTTAGTTTTRGACACTGGTTTGTCAAAAAGAGCCCATGCATGCATTAAGAAAACAGATTAGACTTCAYTGGGCATTTCCATGATTAGTGGGAACCATTTTACAGCTAACATGAGTAAATATTAACACTAGTCAAGTGAGATGAATTGAAGAAATTGTATCTGATATATCTCTGTGACAGATATTCCATCTCCACAAAAAGCAAACCTTTCAGGGTAAGTACCAAGAAAGGATCAGCACTAATTTGAAACTTCACTGATTCATCTAACAGACTTAAAGACTGTGGTATGGAAACCCACATCCAGTTAATAGCTCTGTGAATGTGGGTAGTTCAGAGGTATCTGGCACCTAGAGCAGCTTCAACAGAGAATCATCTTACCCTTCCACAGAAATGGTCCGCTGCAAGCTCACGGTGGGTGGACGYGTTGCAGTGCTGTGCTGGGAATGACTGGACGGCCAAGGAAGAATAGAGAAAAGCATTTGTTAAAGAAATTGAAGTTTCTCTTGCTCTTATTGTCTCTAGCAGTTTAGCTAATGCCAAAACAGATAGAACAATCAGATTGTTTTACACGTATCTAAAGCATTTTGACTTCAGYGATGCTCATCTGGGCTTAATTGTACAATCTCTCTTGTTTAAACTTAACTTTCATTTCTCATTAAGAGCAGAAAATTAAGAGACTAACTCCCCCTTATAATCTTTCTTATTCATTTTTAATACATATATATTCATACACAGAGTTTAGTAATTTAAAATAACTTAAATTCTAATTWTTCCACTAAATACACTAGACATACAATGCAAATTTAATTTGAGAACAAAAGGTAAAACAGCAAATGAYAATGCAATCTAATTCTCAGTGTTTCTCATTCTAAGAGGACATGCACTGCTCACAATTGCACCTTGATGTAACTTCAACACTAATTCTATCAGATTTAAGTAGCTTGAGTCTTTCCACATGGATCYTTATTAATCTAGGTCACAACATTTAGGAAAAAAAACCATGATATTTTCTAAGCAAAACACAGAGTCCCTGAAAGAAAAAGCTTTATGATTGAAAACCCTGAGGTCTAATATCTTTTCACATGTTATATTGACATAACTAAGAAATCTGAGCAATAATTAATACATTAAACTACACAGTATGTATTAACTTCAGTATTGCACTATGGTATAATAGTAATGCAAATACAAATGGATAACAACAGAACATCAGTCAAAGGCAGTTTTCTGATAATAAATTACTCCTTCCCCATGACAACCTGTTTAAATAAAGTATTAAAAAGCAGAAGCATCTGGATTTATCTTCTGATTAGTTTAAATGACTACAGCACATAGTGAGAGCCAGTATTAATAATGCAAAGTACACAATAAAAATAAAATTTGTGCCAGTTTTATATCACTGATTCTAATAACTGAAGGCTTTGTCTTGCATTCAAACTCTGTCTACATCTCCAGCTGCTTATTTAGAAGAAGCACATCTTATTTTCRATAGAAGCCTCTTCATTTGACAATAGTGACCAACATGTCTATTTTACATGGATTTCATCCTGTAGCATAGTCAATACTGTCTGTCTGACAGGAAAAAAAAGGCTTTTTCTGTGTGTAGCCCATAGAGTTGTGACCCATGCCATGGGACAAACAACAGTTCTGCTGCCTCCTGGTATTTCCTGCTGTGACAATTGTGCTCTTGTTTCATGTTAGTAAAGTACTCATCCTTACTGGGAGAAGGTTTCAGAACGTTTGTGGAAAAGTATTTTCCCCTTCTAAGAACTACAGAGTTTTTAACCTGTTTTACAGCAAAATTTCTTCAGAAGTATTGTATTTTTCTGGTGTGACCAGAATAGTTGAGTTGGACAAAGCCTGCAGAATATTTTATGAATATTGATTAAAATTTCACATTAAGTGTGCACATACCAGGAACTTTACACCCCACTCCTGCCAAGTGAGGGGCTCAGCTATCTGCAATATTCCACGCATTAGAAAACCTTTTCCAATCCTAGGGATTTGTGACACAGCATTCAAATGAACCCTTACCTTCTTTCATGAAAGTAGTTCAGAACTGATGATATGAAAAATAWTTTTTTTGTACATAATTATAAGAAGTTTGTTGCTTGATATAAGCTTATGCCTTCTAAGGTATTACCATCATGAATTGAATGACACCTAAAAATCTAAAATGCAGTTTAATCACTGCCTGACACAAACAGCTGTTGGAGACAGAAATGGTATTCTGATGTGATTCCTAACTGATTTATAGCAAAGATAACCTCCTGGTGAATTCTATCAAACTGATGGAACCAGYAGAAAGAAGCTCTTTCTATCATGTACTTAATATATTTGTGCATTTGCCATGTCTTATGCAGCACAAAAGAAAATAAAGCTCTTCAGTTACCGGCATTTTCTATGATGAATGCCTAAACAAATGCACTTACATCCCTACTGAGATAGTGTAAAACTATGCCACTTAACCTGACAGATCAAAGTATTCAAAGTTTGACATTCTGGCTTGCAAAAATGCTACCTTTTCTCTGAAATGATACAGAATGGACCTCCTCCTAGTTTTAATAACATAAAGCAGCAATATTTCAATATACTGCCCAGTACTGCAGCAACACAAGATGGATTTTCCCTGAAGAAAAGAATCTTATGTCCTGTAAAAGATCAGTTTTAAYTTAATTCCATTTTATTTTAGCTCATTGAGACAAGGGGAACATGTTATTCTTGTAAGRCAATTATAAGAGTGAAGGAGCAAAGAATGAGATTATAAATTAATAATAAGGGGCAAAACTGGGAGCAAAGAATCCAAACCTCTTTTTAATGGCTTTCAGYTGCTTTTTGTTTTAAACTTATTTCTCAGACAAGGCAAACCATTTCATTACTTCAAAAATACTAAAAATAGGCCTGATGCCCACAGATTTTTGAAAATATTTATTATGAACATATAAAATCAATAAGTACTATAGAAACAATAAGGTGAATAGGCAGTATCCTTAGTTTTAATTCTGTTCCAGCACAAGAATGCTCTGAAGGCACTTGTGCTGTGTGGGTGATGTTGAAACTGGAGGCAGCATCACAAACCCTTTTTTCCCTAGAGGGACCACAAGAAACACCACCACCTTCCCTTCCCTTCCCTTCCCTTCCCTTCCCTTCCCTTCCCTTCCCTTCCCTTCCCTTCCCTT
>NW_026623266.1:482450-512379 GCF_030028575.1 Malurus melanocephalus
CAACAGGCCAGTGAAACTTCTATCTGGGATGAAACATTCATGTTAGGGAACTACTTATTGTGTTTTAAACTTCTGTAATGCAAAAAATATGGACAAACCACCATTAAGGGCTCAGACAGCATGACACTCAAATCAGTTCATCCCAAAGCCCACCTACGGCATTGACAGTAGAAGAAATAAGGTTGTTACAATCGAAAATTTTTCCTCTTCTTTTTTGTTTGAATAAAACCAAGACACATTACCTTTACAAAGAGGGCAATAAAAAAGTCATTAGCTTTCCTCTCTCAACCCTCAACTGTATCAACAAAGAACAGTTGTCCTYTATTTGCTATAGCCCTGACTTAGCACACCTTTTGTTTTCATGTATCTTTATTTTGACAAGTCAAAACTGGCAGCATAAAGTGATTTRCTTTCTAAATCAATTGCCCTGTGACTTCTCATAAAGAAGCATAGAAGCAGCCACAGGCTGGGTAGAGACCTCTCTGAACACTGCCTTTGGAACAGCCATTCTTTAGCTCCCAATCCTGAAACTGCCACACAGAAGAAAAAGATACAAACTCCATTTGTCCATCAACATGTTCTCTGCAGAAAAAACATCCAAGACAAACAACAACAACAAAACCAAAACCTAAACTAAGCTCTGAGTTATTCTTTGTTATTCACAATAAAAGAAAAAAGAGTGATAAATGCAATATTGAAAAAATTGCACCAGAGACCAGTGAAGGGAATGCTAATAATGTTTGTTTTTATGATGTATTCTCAGCATGTTGTTTCTTATGTCAAGGATTGAAGGTAACATTGCAGCTGTTTATAAAGCTTCTAAGCCTTTCCTTTGATGGATRTAAGAGTTTAAGAAGCCAACATGCTTTAATTCCATTAACGTGGAGTTTTAATTCAGCTCAGTGAAGTAAAACCAGCTTTTCCTGATGCTGCCAACAGCTAAACTTCGAACTTAAATGAGTTTTTGCACTCCTGTGGGATTAATTAGAAGACCAGAGATTGCTTTTTTTGGCATTAATTTTATCTCAGCTACAACCGTTTGATAATATCCAGTACTGACAGCTACTGACCCATATTGGAAGTGCCAAACYAACCAGACAGTCTCAGATGCAAACAGGAAACCTCTGGGAATAGGACATTCAACCCTGCTATGTTCAGATCACCCTCAGGTAACAAAGCCAGACATGAGATGTAACTCTGTTTTCATGCACAGGCACATGCAGTGAGGATTTCAGCGACATAACTCAATTTTCAAAATTGCATCTGTACATCTTTTGTACAAATAGAATTGCTAGGCTAAATATGTACTCAGTGGAAAACAGCAGAGAAACAAAATGAGGGTAAACTAGGCTGTCACTCTGCCTACAAATACATAGAATAAGGGCCATACTACATCTCTATTCTGATTCTCCGAAGTTATTTCACTTGCACAACTAAAGTCAACAAGGTTGGCAACTTCTCCCTCTCTTCCTGTCTCCCTTCCCCAAACAGTACTCACAAAGAAGTGTTTAGCCACATTCTGTGACTTCAGGTGTTTGAGTTATTGCAAYCCTAAACTAACAAAATTTACCAATAACGAAGAACGCAAGGTGAAGCTGTGACTCAGAGCAATACTTCAGCTCCTAAAATAAAGCTAATTATCCACCTTTGTGAGCAGTGTGCCTAAGCCAGGTAACTTATCTTCAAAGTGGTGAAACATCCACTGACTTCAAATCTACTTCCTTAAGGCTGAGGTAATTGCAGGAGATATATTTACCTTTAAAATATAGAAAACTTATTTGAGAGGAATTGTTGTTTCAGCTTGAGATACAGTATTTAAAACAGCAGAAGTAGTTTAGAATGATGTGAGGGGAACTGAAAGTAATTAGGAATGCTGTTTAAAGGAGTAAAGTGGAGAGGATGTATTTTTAAAGCAGTTCCCCACGTAAAGTTCCCATGTAGGGTAAATACAGACTTACAGTATTGTGAAGAACTCTGCATTGAAAAAAATTAGGTGGAAACAGAGTGAAAACTGTTAGAAAAAGCCTAATCCAATCCCAACTGGTTATGCTCCTTGGTCATATCTTCATCTCATATTTTGGACAGACTTTCGGGTCTTTAGAAGTGGGGTGCCTAAATCTCCACATCATTCCAAGGCATTCTATTACTGTTAAAAAAAAAGTAAGGTTAAGTCTTCCTACCAGCCTCAGTTATAATACTACTGTTGTTTTTATTATTGTTTTCATCATTATTTATGATACTGCAATGATTATGAGTAATTACAAAGCTCCTTCTGGGAGCTGAAATACTCTCTGATGAAGTTAGTTTGAAAATTATACCAGCAGAGGACTGAGGTTTACATGGCAAAATATTTACAAGTGAAAAACCTGAAGGTATATAGGGAAAAGAAAGGGATAATGGTAGAAGAAGGAAAATACAACTCTCAGTTGCTTAAGCAGTATTGGATGGAAATGATCCATGAGCAYAACAACTGTTTTTGTCTCTAATTACAGTAGTGCTATTTTCATGAATTTAAATAGGGAATATTTATTTAGAAATTGCAGGAACTTTCCTGATGCCCTCTGCATAGCCTCCCAAATACCTACAGCTCATGACATCTGGTCCCATGTTCAAAACATCGAGTTTGCAGCTCCTCATGGACAAGGCTGCTGTTGTTCTCCTTCCTCTTTTTGGCATGATGTTTATGCACTTCCACATCACCAATGTTTTTTTGCCATACACTCAAATGTTGTCCATCATTTCCTGTTCTCATCATTGCCAATTCTCTCTGGCATTAGTGCTTTCCAAGCACTACCATTCCAATGAACTGTATGGGGTATAAGAGAATGGGAAAATTTGATTTCTGTGCGACAGAAGAGCTACTATTTTTGCTAGGTAAAAAGAAATCATCTTCCCCAAAGGTGACAGAGGCAGTGCCTCTGGGATGATGTATTTAAGAAGGGGCAAAACTCTGCAACCAAAGAGACAGGGGGAGAGTATGTGAGAAGAGCAGCCTTGCAGATCCCAAGGTCAGTGCAGAAGAGTGGAGTGGAGCTGCTCCAGGTGCCAGAGCTGAGAGTCTCCTGCAGCCCCTGGTGCAGCCCATGGTGAGGCAGCTCTGCCCCTGCAGCCCCTGGAGGATCCCACAATGGAATTGGTGGATGTCTGAACTAGGCTTGACCTCATTGTAAAAGCCATGCTGGGCCATGTCTGCTGGCAGGACACATGCCTCTGCAAGAAACCCACACTGGAGTAGCCTGTTCCTGAAGGACTGCACCCTATGGGAAGAATTCATGGAAAGGACACACATTTGGAACCGTTYGTGAAGAACTGCAGCTCTTGGGAAGGATCTGTATGTTGGAGAAATTCATGGAGGACTGTTTCCATTGGGAGGRACCTCATGCTGGAGCCAGGGAAGAGTGTGAGCAGGAAGCAGCTGCAGACACAACATGTAATGAACTTACCACAACCCCTATTCACCATCACCCCATGTTGCTCTGGGAAAGGAGGAGGAGAAATCAGGAATGAAGCTGAGCTCAGAAGAAAGAGAAAGATGGGGGTAAGGTGTTTAAAGGTTTTGATTTCTGACTGCCCTACTCTGATTTGGGCCTGAGTTGGTCACTGAGTTGGGCCTGCTTTGCCTGTGATGGTGATTGATCTCTCCCTGGAAAGCAAGAATACCTACAGTCTTTCACAGGGAGTACGTAGCACAATTTCCATCAGTAGCTGCTCTGTGGCAGCAGCAACACCCAGCACTCACTATAGTCCCATAAACCCCACTTCTGATGGATTTCTAGAGATGTGCACTGCCTCCAGAATGAAACACATTATTGCACACAAACCTTATTAGGCTTTTGTACAAGTAATGACAGAAGTGTGGGCACTGAAATAGTTTTGCAGCTTAAGCAAAAGTCAGAAGACATTAGCAAGGACTTGAAAAATGGGTCCACTTTTGTGGAACTTGAGCAAARCTTTGATAGAAATCAAGAAATAGCTCAGCAGTTGCAGGAAAGTTCATATAGAGACAATAGGAAGAATCATGTAAGATTTGAAATCCAAAAATACAAAATTGCACAGCAGACACACTTTTAACAGTTATACTGGTGGGGGGAGAGGCAGAAGATAACAAAAGAAATTACTGGGTAAGTTTTCCAGTAAGGAAACTACTCCTATTGTCTAAAGGAAAAGCTCATCTAATCTATAATTTGAAATACTGTAAACTAGTAAATTATTCATAACAACAGGCAGCGAGCCTTCARTCTTCAAAAAATTAAGGCCAGAATTTTTAGATGACCTGGTTTATTACTGTCTCAACAGAACTGAATGAAATACATACTTGTCAAAATACAACTTCGTGGGAGATGTGTACTCAATAGAGAAGAAAACAAATGGTTAAGCTTAAAAATTTGCCATCGTAGGTGGTTAAAGTTCATTTAAAGCTAGGAATACTATTTGAAAGACCATTAAGAGCTCCCTCCAGGAATCAGAGAGTCCCAATTCCAATTCAAGATGCAAAAAAAAAAAAGAAGTATGATATGATTTTAACACAGAATTCTGTCAGAGGAATCTTGTCATTAACTAAATGGACAGAGATAATATCCTAATGATGACACTGATATTGCAATACTGTATGTGGTGCCTAGAAAAGCCTGGCTTTGATTTCCCTTTTCAAGGTAAGGTTGACTTTTTTTGCACTGAAGATGACACTTCAAAAATAATTCATAGGACTTTTGTACTTTATCTGCTTGTTTTTTAAAGGGTAGGTAAATCACRGATAAATAAGCCTAATGACAGACTKAAAATAACATCAACCCATTAAAATAATTTGCAAAGTTTMTATTCCTCTCCATCCAAAGAAAAACAAGC
The DNA here is from genome assembly GCF_030028575.1 of Malurus melanocephalus. Classification (NCBI taxonomy): domain Eukaryota; kingdom Metazoa; phylum Chordata; class Aves; order Passeriformes; family Maluridae; genus Malurus; species Malurus melanocephalus. The sequence continues at coordinate 487,296 of NW_026623266.1, forward strand.
ACCTAAAATCCTYTTCATGCTAGAGTCATTGCACTACATCTTACTCATTTAAGATAAAGCATATTAAAAATAAAGTGATTTAAAACAGCAATGAAAAACTGTCTGATGCCAAAACATACTGTATAATTAACAAATATTTCTATATGTCATGAGATTCTGTATTATATTTGTATAATAAAAAAAATCCTACAGAAATTTAAGTTCAATACTGCATAAGACCAAGTCCATTTTCTCTGCGCTCACCAACCTTCATGTGTACATTGCAATGAATTACAGAAAAGGAGCACATTCAGCTTCCATAGAAGTGGCTCATTAAAACAAAGAGAACTATCATAACAGAAAGAGCAATTTACAATTTAAATTACAATTTAAAATTTATCAGAAAAGTACACTTCATATTGCAGTTACTCCTGATCCTGTGTTTACTGCACCTGTGTGATACCTTCTGATAATGTTATCCCTCCTATTTGGATATACATTATCTCTTTGCAAGCTAGGAATATGGCTTGAATATGTATTTTTTTTAACAGAGTAGAGGTGAGAATGTAATCCTACATAAGCTGCTATTTAGTCTCACTTCCTCTGTCATTCAAAGCAGCCCAGCATGCAAGTGTGCATGTGCAGCTTTACCAAATGCAAAACCAGCAATCCTAGAAGGATACACAAAGAGGAAAAAGCAAGTGCAGGAATAACGTACATAAATAACATTCCAACAGAATATGAACAAACAGCAGGGAATGGCAGTTTGAAAATGCAGAAATATAAAGACTATTGCCAAAATGAATGAGGAATAGTGAAGCAATTCAACAGTTTAAACTCTTCTGCTTCTAATCTAATCTATTTGAACCACGATTTTTGAATTTGGATTTACTCAGCATTYCATGGGCAACACTGAGCATCTTACACCATGGGGTCTAAGGATAAAGTATACACTAAAAYCAGACATGGAAAAAAATTTAAAATTTATTAATTTTCCTCATCCTGGGGTTGTTCCCAGTGGAAGTGTCAGGCATAAGCATCTCCCAGAAAAGATCACCATGGTATTATCTAAGCACATTAGCAATTAATTTTGTCTGGGTTTGATTATAGGCCTTAGACRGATTATATGAATGATGGGGTAGTTATATTATTTATTTATATGTTCCATAATGCCAATCCTTATATTCATAAATTGACATATAAACAACCATTTATTTGAAGATGGTTGTTAAATTCAATCTTTGAAGAGATATTTAGCTAATTAAGAGAGAACTGTGAAAGGAATTTATGAAGAATTCTATTCTATGTCTGTGGTAGTCATTACAGCTAATTGTTTAGTTACAAACTTAATAGATAAATCATTTGACTAAAACACTGGAAACTCGTTTTTTAAAGGTCTGCAAAATTTGCAAGCATGTATACATGATTGAGCTGATACACAGTCAATSTGTGATCCTTCTGGTGACTAATTTAATATCACTAAGACAAAATAATAGAAGTCCTGAACAAAACCCTGACTTTTCTCTGCTAAACTTTACAAGTATTTCTTATAAGTTMGGGGTCATTCCTTGCAATTACAACCTTCTCATCAGCAAAACCCAACTCTCCTGGGTTACTTTAGTGCAAGACACTGCCATGCTTCTTTGACTTTCAGGTTTCATTTCTTAAATAAAGAGTTTAATCTAGAAGTAAGTCTTTCTCTGCTAACTAATTACTTCCCTCTGCAAGTACTTTTGTGCTTTGGTTCTCAAATGTTTTGGCCAGAACCAGTTCACTGGGTCCACTGAGATTTAAAACACTGCTGCTAAAGAGAAAACATCTGAGTAACAGACAGACAGGGAAGAACAAGGAAACATGAATCAATCAATACAAATGGCCACAGCAGGATTTATAACAACTCATCTAACCTTAACTAGCACCAAAACCAGAACTGCATTGTTTTTTAGCACTGTAAAAAGAAATAGCCACATGAGGAAGCTATTTTGGAGCATGAGTGTCTTGTGTCCATATTTATCCTGTGCACATGAACTGAGCTATCAYTGCAGTGTTTTGCTTCAGCTCTCYAWGTGTTAATTTTGAGGAGAAAGCAGTTCTGCTGAAAACCTGTGAGTACCCTGAAAACAACCAACAGTTTCACCTGTAAAATATGGATTACTCAGATGACACAAAAAAAAGAATTATGGAGGATAAGCCCATGCATTGGATAGTCATCCATATTTTCAAATCTTGGATTCACAAGATTGGCAGAAAATTCCAAGGTAATAGGCTTTTCTGTTTAGAATTCCTTTGATACACTACTTCATTCCAAGTTATGCCTCTCTTCCAGCTTACCAGGGAAGTCTGTTATTATAAAAAATGCCTGTTCAAATAATCTTTTTTTTTTTTTTTTTTTTTTTTTTTTTTTTTTTAAACAATGGAATTTTTTTTTTTTTTTTTTAAACAATGGAATTCTCCAAATACAGGTAGGAAATACACATAAAGAAACCCAGAGAAGGTTCTGTCACTCATTACTTGTGGATATAAAATGAGCACTTTAGTACCCAAGCCAAGTGGAATGGTTTCATCTCTGGTTTCTTTCTTCTGGGCCAAAATACAGGCCTGGATACATTCTACACCTTTGAGGCATCTAAATTAATTTATATTTGTACCTTATTATTAAACCTATGATAACTACTGTATCTGTAGAATCCTCTTATATACAAATGAGAGACTGCTACACATCAGTCCCAAACAAAAACTATTCCTATTAAATGTGGATGCAGTATGTATAAATTAGTKCTGGAAAATATGAATTCTTTCAATTTATGTATTTCATTGATAGCGACCCAGACTTTTTTCTTACAATAAATATTACAATATGCACATCTCCAGTTGAGAATAGAGGTAAAATTGACAGCATTTTAAAGAAAATACAACGTAGTGTCTCCTCACATCTCCCTTCATCTTATTCTCTACATAGAGACTACTCCAAGCCTTAAGTAATGAAATGCTAATATAATTTAAAGTGAATTTATTAGGACCTACATTAATTCACTTTGCTTTTCTTGTTAGAAATATAGAGTCTTTACAATACCACTGAATTCCTGGATATTGGTTAATCAGTCTTAAATCAACATTCCCAAAAGTACCTTCCACCTTTTTCAACTGATTGATTTTTTAACTCCAACGAAGCTCTGTCAAATTCTCAAAAATAGAATTACACTGATTTAAATTCATATGTACGCTAATGAAATTTGAAGTTGCACAAGGTACTCTTAATTTGTATTCTTTGTTTGCTGTTCCTTTAGAAAAGTGAGTCTGAAACTTCTTAGCCTCACTGTGGAATTTCTGTTAGGACCTTACTGAAGCCATTTACTCTCTCCACTTGCTATGTCCTTGTTTCTAAGAACACAAAGATAAATGAGATGTCCAGACTCTTACARTGATTGGAATAATGTTCAGGACAAGATACCAGCTGAGTGCAAGCAGAAGAGATCCTGTCATTTTTAAAGCTGCATCAATGTTGCATTTCTGTTAGCTGACACTAATTAAAATGTTTTCTTTCATTTTAAAGTGGTAATACAAGAATAGCAGAATTGGAGAATTTAAACATAAAAACATGAAAGAAATTAAAGAAATCCTCTCTGAAAAAAATTGCAGCATATTCTCTTTTACTGAAGAGCACATTTACATCAGTTTTTATAAAAATCCCCATTCTTATTATATAGTGATTATTTAGAAGCACTTTATATTGCTCCATTGTGTTTTAAAGTTTACTGATAAACAGCAGTCCATGCTGCTTGATTTATTTAAGTCAAGAGCAAATAGATTCACCATTACAATCATATAGGAATTTATTTGTCATGTTACGCCATTCTTTAAGGATACACAGTAGTACATCCATATAGATTGGGGCTTTTTGATGCTACAAAACATGATGTCATGAGGTGTGGCAGTCAGCCTTGACATGAAAACTGCTTCTAGTATTATGCTGACATGTTTATTCTTTGTTTAACTCTAATAAAGTCATGTAATTCTATATTTGCTAAGACATGCTTTGATTTTGGTATTGTACTGATCTTCCTTTGCAGACACCTGCTGCCTAGTACCACTTTTGTCTAAACACAAAACGCTGCTCATCTTGCAATTAATTAAAATCACTATGGAACTGTACAAGATTGTATCAGAAAAAAAAATATAGGAAAACCAAGCAAAAGGAATCAGTTGAACATGATTCCTGTATTCCTATCATTGTCACTATGGTTTGAACCTTTGATATTTTGTTCCAAACAACAATCCGATTACCCTAGCTGAATGACCCATTTCTGTAAYCCATGGCATAACAATGTGAACACTAATTGTTGACTGATGACTACAGGAAGTACCTGGGAAACCAGGCAAAATCCATCAGGAAAAATACACTCAAATTTCCATTAGGATTAAATTTCCTCTCTTTGCATATTTCCCTTTCTTAATGCTGTGGACATACCGACCAGGAGAAGTTTCAGTCATATGAGACACACTATTCTAGGCAGCACCTATGGTTTCAATGACACTTATGAATTCATCACTGATTTCAGATGTCTTTGCAAAATGGGTAAYGTTCACTCATACTGCTGATTCTGAAATGTCAACATTGAATTCTCTTCTGCATGGTGCAACGACAGCATTACGTGAGTTTGTATCCTAACCAAACCTGTGTGACTTCTGCTTCCAGCCAAGCCTGTACAGCCACGCTCTTACACAGATACTACAGGAGCCCTCCTACCTGCAACTCTTAGTCACTGTGACTTGAATAGGCTGAATTCTGATTACAGCTTAGGCAATCTTCATCAGATCAGTAGCTGAACTGTCTACACGCTGCTGGTAATACCCAAGTCAGCTTTTAATCCATGTGGACATTTATTGGAAGCTGGTTAGACTGCTCCATCAGCTAWCCTGCCTTGGCTGGAACCAGCTCAGGACTTGGGACTTGCATTGGGCTGCACAGGGGCACTTTACTCACAGTGAGTAGCAGCAAGTGATATTTGGCTTCCCTGCTGTGTGCTCCTCCCATGTGGGTTTCTSTGAAGCTCAGGTGAACATGCTCATACACTGTCTCCTTACATTGTGATTRTTTCACTCTGCCTTTTAGGAAAACCAATTACAGATACAGTTGCTGCTATTGAGAACTTGTCAGCTAGAAATCGTATCAATAGCAATTTGACCATATACTCAAGTGTACTCTGAGATTGTAGAGYTGTATTCTCTTCCTTTCTTTCTACTTCCTAAGTGTAGTGATTCCACTACATCATAAAAGCAAGAACTATAAAGATCCTCTAAAGATAAAGCAAACAACTCCAATTATCTGTGAGACAATGCATTTTCTGCATGGAGTATGGAAATACTGAGGAAAAAGACATTGTCCCTGGGCACTGCAAAGTTTTTCTTCCTATATTCCCTCAACAATATTGAAATTTTAATTTTGAAAGTCAAACTAAAAGTTCCTCTTCCTTTGTCAGCTAAAAATACATATTTTAGTGCCTTGGCATTTTCACTGACCTTGCTTTTTCTGCAGTAACAGTAGCAGTTTTATGCATTATAAGCATTATTAAAAAAAATCAGATAAGCTAGTTGCTTCTGGTGCTGTTCTTTAAAAATGAAATAAAAACCTTTTCAAGAATTAATTCTTTAACAAATTCTACATACAAATTTACAATGACAACTTGGCTAAATTTAGGTTCAACCCAAAAATGTCAGTTGCATAACTAGACCTTCACAAAAATCAAGGATGTTTAGAGTTTGTAACTCCTTCTGCATACCTAATATATTTTTTAAATCTTTTTTTTTCTTGGTAGAACAGAAAGAAAACCTCTTCCAAGTGACATAATATTGATACAGCAGGTTATAATGACTCTGGCTTACAATGAACTCCTAAGGCATTTTTGTCCTGCTATTGCAAATTGGCACTGGATATCTCTGCATATGTGCATAGGGTTTATCAAGGGCAGATTTTTTCGTGGCCTTTTCAATGTTTCCTACCAAAGCTCAAGCTCAGGATTTTGCATTTCCCTTGTACTTGTGTGTAAAATAAACATTCTTCTTTCTGTTCTCCCCTTCCATCGTTCCCTGCCCCCTGCCCACCCCATACTATTTCTCAAGTTAATGCACTTAAGAGACTATGTTGAAGTAACTGTGTAACTTATGTTGCCAAAATTTTTTATCTTTCCTCTCCCCATTTTCAGTTTCAAAATAAGGTTTCAGTATTTTCAAACTCCCAAGGATTTTAGTTTAGGTCCTAGGGGTCTCCTTAGGTAGTAATAAGAAAGTCCCTCTCTTTAAGGGACACTGATAATTAGTAAGTTCAGAATAGATTTAATTTGTTGCATTGGTTTCTAAATCACATTTGGGGAAAATTTTGGATGCAAGTATGGAGACAGTAGTGGTAGGTGAGCTCTACTGCATCAGAACTGCACAGCAGACATCTGGACAGCCCCCAGTAATGAAYCAATGTTCTTAAAAATTTCTGTGTTCCTCTACAGAACAGGAATTACAAAGTGTTACTTCCTATAGACACATACTTTTAAAATATTGAACTAAGATGARAAAATCACTGTGTAAATTTGTCAAAGAAGCTACTGAGTTGGAAGAGAATCTGATGGAAAACAGGCACAAACCTAATCCGCTGGGATAGCATAAACATAAATTTTCCTTCCAACTCTGAATTGTATTCCAAATTGAAGTGGAATCTAAAATAGTAATCTTAAAGATTTAAAATCATATTTAGATCTCACTTTAGGTTATATCATTAGGAGTTGAGACAACAACATAAAAAAAATCCCAACAAATCAAATCATTTTAAAGTAATCACAATGTAATTTTGGTGGTCAAACACAAGCACCTCTAACCACCCAAACCCCACAGTGATAGTTTTAAAGTATTCTTTGTTTCTCACACCAAAGAGGAAAGTGAGAAAACACTAAGATGAGTGAGCTGGAGTGAAATTGCTTTAATTAAAAAGTTAAAGGGGGTTGATAAAGGGCTCTATCAAGTATATGCTTAGGCTCTTCTGTTTGAAGAGCTGGAAAATTCAATAATCAAACTGAGATATGGAGCAAAATTGTCATGGTTTGCAAACCAAACACATGTCAAACCATGGAATTTAAATGGAGATTCTTGCCTATATATCTTTGGCCTGTATTTCACTAGCTTAAATTTCACTTTTTAAATGTAATTTAGGTACTTCCAATAAATGTAATTTAGGTACTTCCAAATCTGTGTTTTACTGGAAATCAGTTGGACTTTAACTCATGAGATTATCTAAAAGCCCATCTTTCATTTTATGACAGCCAGTTCTCCCAGTGAACTAGTGAATCACTTAGTAATTTTAAAAAATCTTGTTGTCTTCTGCATCTCTTAAATATTACAAATATTTATAGATTTATTTATAYCAAAATGGATTTAAATCAATAAGASAAGTTCAGCAATCCKCTCCCTACCAAAATGGAAGTTTAACCTAAATTAAGGAGGATATTTATTCAGATGGCATTTAAAAACAACTTATGAACTGTAGCACATGCACATAAATGTACTACTGTATAGGTAAAGGGAAGTTTAGTTTTCCACAATTTCTTGTTTTCTTCTCTCCTATTTTCCCTGCTTTGAAAAATACCTTTGTAGTATTTGTATTGCCAGATTGAATCAGGTGACACCATAAAAACAACTCCCCAAGGTTATGTAGAGACTTTCAGTCCAACTGAAATTTAAATGARCACTTTAAAGTTTTGAGTGTTATGGTTTTCATTAATTGTATCACTCTGAAGTCTCTGTAGACGGGTCCAGTTATACAGCYAATATTTTCAAAGAGCAACAAATGCTTTTTTTGAAACGGGAAATGTAAAGAGTGCTGATCAATAACTATTTCTGCACTAAGATGAGAAGTAAACAATAAGTTYCATCACATTTTTCTAAATGATGGTTGCATGGCCTTTACAAAAAAAGAAAAGACAGAAAAATGYGACCTTGCTGTTCCAACCTTTGGTTACTGGAATCAATGTTCCCTTTACCATGGGAAATAATTATTATTCTTACAGTCCCACACAGGTCCTTGTATGTTCTGATACTAGGAAAAAAAAATGAAAGGAAACCAAATTATGTAGAAATTTTAGAGTAAATTCAGGATGTGGATCCCATCAGATCCTGACTTTTTTTAAACTTTTTATTTTTTGGTTTCTGGATATTCCATTAATTAGTATTTTACACTTTTTGCATGGAAGATGTAAATTGAAATCACTGTTTACAAGAGAAGAGAATCTAGTTTAAACAACTCATTCAGTTTTGCAATGCTTTCCACAAGTGTCCCCAAATAGGTTTGCAGTATCACTGGCCTGGCACAGACTCCTGATTCTATATCWCAAACATGTTTTTAATTATATCCTGTTCAAAGTCAGACCTTATTTGATTTGACAAAATGAACGGAATTGGACAAATCTGAAAGTATCTACATATAGAGCTTATATAAACAAAACCAAATTGTGGTACGTAAATACAAAACAATCTGGGGGCCTAAGTCAGCACCACATTATTCCACTGGGGTAACTGCAAAACAAGACTAGTGCAGGTCTGAGGGAAGGTTCATTCTTTGTTGTTTTAATTCTCTTGCATTTCCSAAACAAACGACACCACTGTAATGAGAGGTCCCACCCGCTTTCCACAATGMCTTCCTTCACTCTGTTTGAAACTAATGACCATTCTTTTTCTATGCAGTACAGAAAATTTTGCATATCTCCATCTGTTGGAAAGATCTTTCAGCTCCTAGGGCTGCTGGTGGTCTCTGTAGACATGTGTCACCTATTTTACAACTGGACAAAATTGAAAGAAAGCTTTAATTTTCCAAGGTCATACAACCTGTCAGTGACACAGGCAAATTTCTCAGTTCCCAGCTCTTTGCTCTAACCAGAAAGCTTTTTTTTCCCTCTTTCTGTGCAGTTACAACCCTGGAAACTATTCTTTGCCCAACAGGCACAGCACAGGGAGCCACAATATAGTTTTATTTACGCTGCCTCCACAGTAATATTTAATTTCTAAGCTCAAAGAACTCKCTCACGGGGTAAAAAGAGTAATTTGTTCTCCAGGTTAAATTTATTCTTGGTTTTTCTGATGAGCCAAGACTAGCAATTACTGTGACAGATGGAGTGATGATTTTTATGATGTGGAAACTTGTCCACAGGAATGAAACTGAAATCTCCAAACCCGTTTCTCATAGGGGCCTTTAGACAGTTGTCAGGTAAAAATTATCACTGTGGCCAAGGTTTGAATTAGTGAATGGCTCCATCAGCTTGTTACTGCAACGCTCCCCTACAGAGTGACACTTTCTGACAAATTTTTGTCATTTACTCTGAATATACTTGAACCAGATAGGGAACAAATATATGGGTTTAAATTTCTCTCAACACTCAGAAGAATCTGAACATTGTGTTTGGAGTTTCAGTGCTCTATCATTTCGGAAGGACTGCTTCAAGGTGATTTTCAGAGAGCAGAACAGGGTGCTTATGTATATTGAAAACAATTACATATCTCACAGAAAAGAAAATTTCTAACAAGTAAGTTACTTGGTTAGGAACTGACTGGATTTTCATGGGATAGTCAGAAGCATCACTCTTGCCTTGTATTTGGAGGGCCATGGTCCACCACAGCCTTCCCATGCCCAGTGACTGAATACCCTTGCCAAAATCCTTAGACACAAGCCCATAAAAAATAATGTGATACTTGTCTAGTCTCCTGGTTCCAGTCTTCACCATTAATCCAAAAAAMCACACAAAAGCTGGCTTTTAATACTTAGGGAACAGTTTCTGYGTGTCTTTTAAAAATTTTATTTTATTCTGTTTAATCATAGTAGTTACTGTTCTTAATATAACTGAGGAGATTATTTTACTGACAAAGCAAAGCAAATAGAATTAAGTGACTTTCTCAACTGAAGAGAATAAGTCAGTCAGCACAACGGCAAATAAAGCCCAGCAACTCTAACCTGAGGCACTTCATCTTAATCTGAAAGGCTTCTGTAACTTTACATAATTAAACACTTGAACTGTAGAGGCTTTATGCCTTTACAGGTTAAGATTCTCCTGCATGAGTTTTAAAAAGTTGCATCTGCCCAGCAATTTTAGTTAATTGTGTCCAAAATAGAAGACTCATCATTAAAAAAATGAAAGCTCATAAGTGAGTTTATAGGAATGTTTGTGCTTATTAGGGTCAGAGATTCATGCATGCAAAGTAGCACGAGAGCTGAGATTGAAAGGCAGCATCATTTTTCTTTCATTAACACTAACAGTTACATGACTGSATCATTTACTTGAAGAGAACACTTCAGTCAGGATTAAACAGAAATTATAGGAAACTGTTCCTGTTAAGACTTTTTAATTTGTTAATTGAAAGTGATAAAGAAAATCCACAATTAACTTCTATCATTTCCAAAAGATCCTTAAATAATTTAAAGGCCTCAGGAGGCTGATTCACAAGCAGGGACAATCCACACTGAACATTGCATTTAAGTTGCAGACAGCTAATCAACACAGTTTATGCTTATTGTGCTTTGCCTTATAACTATAAAATATTGCAGATCTGGAGCTGTTTTCAGAAGCAGCACAACCCTGTCAAGCATAATGTGCATGTAGTTGTATGCATCTGGGCTGCATCCTGCCACCCACTGAGATCTGCGCTCCTGCCTGTGGGCCAAGGTCTCCACGTTTATTTTAAGAGAGGTCTAAGAGTTAAAGAAGTGCTTGAATTGCTAAAGATGCTGTTTAGGGAATGAAGGCTACAGCACTTGCATAGYTGATTCTCACTGAAATCAACAATAACAAGATGCTGCAATTCCYATCAGTGTGAACACTGGCACCCAARCCGGCCTTTGTGATGACCAGTTCAATCTCTTAAATTGCTTAGGGGTTGCTGYGTGCTCTGTGCCTCTGAATGCATCAATTTATGCATAGGTATGCCCTAAAAATCACTTCTCGAAACAAAAACCCAAAGTATTCACTTTTGCAAATGCCACTTTGTGATTTTAGGGAGCTACTTCACCAAGAATTATTTTAACATGATATCTTATATTTTCAAAGGGTTTTTTTTTTTTCTGATTATAAGTTTAGTTAGTTTCATTGACACTGAATAATGTGAACCTCAGTATTGCCTGTTTTTATGTTCAAAAATCCACAAAAAGAATTGTGTACTTCTTCCCCTCCACAGTCTTTAAGAAATGTTTTTAGTAGTAGTACTTCATTGTATATAAACTTCCTCTCTGTGGATGGATTGTATAAAAYGCAAATCAGTCCAGAAGCTGATCCKAAGATGTTAAAGTAAGAAATACAAATCTGCTCCAACTCTGGTTTTAAATATTTTAGKATTTACAGCCATTTGACTCAGACTATTTTCCCATTTTGTAATTACTATTTGAAACTCCTACGCCCCCACACCCCCACCAAAAAAAGAAGGTAAACAAAGAGAACTAAACAGTGGAAGTTATTTTTAAATTCAAAAAGGGTGGTTGTGTTTATGTGGGGCAAACTGAAGACTCAATTTTATAATATCATTGCTTTTTTACTACTTGTTTGATAGGTCCCACTTTCAGGTTGCCAGGCAYTTCAAAAACCACAGAATATGGCAAGATGTGCTTTGGGAGATATAATTCCCATATTAAACACACGGGATTGAACAGGGGACGATGAGTACTGCTGTACAATGTGAGTTTCAATAACGATGACAGGAGCCTCCCTGGAAGGCAGCCACACACAAGAACAGTTAAATGCATCATTTTGACAATAAGCTYGCTCCCAGCAGGTTACTGTGCAGGAAAGGGCTGTGCAAATATTAATAACGAGAGAGTGAGTACCAGAGAGACTCACCATTCATACCTTCGAGTGCAGTTGCCCTAACGTCCTGCAAGGGCCTGTGAAAACTGATCAGCATCTACTCTGTGGTCCCTTCATGGCCTTTGGAGCAATCCCAGGGATCCCTAAAACTGAGTGGGGGGACCACAGGCAGCACTGCTTAGGGCTGCAGACRTACACCACTCTGGCTGCAGAGACCACAGGAGTGCCGTGATCTTTCTGTGTCCCCAGGGAGGGTGTGTGGATTCAGCCACACCCTGGAAGCAGCATCACACATCAGCAAGATTTTAGATTATTTTAGATTTTACTTTTTTTTTGTTACAGTCCCCTTAYCCATATGACCTGCATCCATTTCAGCACACTCCTTTACCTCTTAAGAGTTGCACAGTGCACAGTTACCCTYGAATAGCTACGACAGTGACATGCTGCCTTCTGCAAAAACTGCTGTAGAGCCTTCTGTCAATGTTATCTTCTCTCCCTAATCCCCATCCATAAGAAAGTAGAGTTGGTTCCAAAAACTGCTGTCATTAATCTGATTCATCAATTATCTTGAAATGAAACTCAACCATTAGTTCCTTTCCTACATCTATTAAAAAAAAAAAAAAAGCAATTACACAATCAGACTTGTAAGAAAAGTAAAATACCTATAGAATAAAAAGTTAAAAAAGCCAACAATTTCAGCCCTTTTCCAAAAAGTATACTGGCAACTAGAGTGCCAGAAAGATTTCAGTGAAGACATGGAAGTGAATTCTACGGAAAAATTGAAGCATTTTTCAAGGGTGTCTTTGTAGAGGTGAACTGAAGTTCTCACGGCAAATCCTGGGAACACATTTTGTGCTACACAGTGGGGGAACGAAGTCTCATGTTTGTAGAAAGAGTGTTACATCCATGAGCTGAGATTGCTTTTCACTGCCAATAATCTTCTATTTGTGGACATAATTGTTAATAATGACAGGGGCTAGAACATGAACACTTCACATCCACTCCCACATGGTGCTCTCAAAGGAAAAGTTACTGCTCCAAAATTCTCTCTCTATTCCTGCCTTCAATGGTACAGATTTTCAGCTTTTGCACATTGACATAGCCCTCTAAATATCAATCCATATGAACCGATAATTCAATCAAAAAACTAATTACACTTATCCTAAAATGGGAGCACATTGTTCTAGACCTCCAAATCTCCCAGGAGCTGACAGGCCACCATAAAAGCAAGGGTTATAAACTTGAATTTTTTACAGACAAATAAAGCTGTGGCCTATGAATTCTCTGCCTATTAAGTTAATGAGCCTTGACAAAACAATCATCTGAGGAGCAGCTGACAAATTATGTGGAGCAGCAGTTTGAAAGGTGTTGGCTGGCTTGCAAATATTTCAGTTGGGAGAACATGGCTTCATGCTCCTCTTCCTCTTCCTCTGGGAGAGTCATTTGTCAAACTAAATTTCTTGGAGATCAACAACAGATTCTCAATATTGAAGCATGGAGATACAATAGTAACTGCAGTTACCAAAACAAGTAAATAACCCCTGTCATTTCCTCCTCAAACCTGAAACTCACAAAGGCTGATGAAGAATTTTTCTAGGAAGTCTGCATGAAGATACTGGGGCACCTTTTTCTTTTTGTTTGGAGTTCACTGAGGAGTTTAATGTGGAGGAAAAGAGCTTTGAGARATTCAGGTGAGTAGAGTGGGACCTTTTGAAATACGTAATCAATATTTGGAAGATTTGTTTTTTCTCTTTTTTTAGTAAAACTTCCAATAGAGATGGTGGTATCACAGCTGTGGATTTGAACCACTATCTTTAACTGGACTAATTCTTCAAAATTTTCAACACAATACAGTCCTGAAACACATTGCCTTTGGGAAATTTAGGCCTGTGTACATTAAATACTCTTGCAAGGACAGTCACTTGGATTCGGTTAAAAATGAGATCAGTACTTTTCTAAAATCTGTTCTCCAACTGTGAATACTGAGTCCRTTTGGAAATTGAATCATGATCCGTTGTAAAGCTGTCACTTTCCTCACCAAAGGCATTTGCTGAAATATTATTTCAAACATCTTCCTCCACACTCAACTATTCAGAGTCCTGTGGAAAAGATGACAGTACTGAGAACATGGAAAACTGTCATATTTTTCCRTCTGAATGTTATTTCACAGTGTGAAGGGAGTACAAATTATAGTAATCAGCTACCTTTGCAACAGCATGTAGCAGAGTATAGCGCAGAGCATTTAACCGTGAATTGTCTTTTCTCATATTTTATGTTCTTTTTGTGGTTTTTGTTGGACTGTTGACTTAAACAAACTGATTAAATATACAGGGACTAGAGCTTAATATTACATCGAAGTAGAATGAATATAAATAAAACCTTGTTCTGAAAGAGAATTGTTAAGTCACACTCAGTAGARGAATACCCAGCTTTCCAAGTCCTGATGTCAGGTCGTCAAATATGTGATGACCAAGTATTCAATGAATCAACAATAAAGCCAAAATAATGTATAGAGTTATACATTCAGGTGCYAAAATGGCCTAGTTTTATTAGCTCCTAGAGTTCCAGAGGTTATTGACATTTAAGTATGTGGCTGCAGGAAGCAGCCTTAACATATTAATCCTTTTCCACCAACCTCTCTCCATAGCAGTCATGTCTACAGAGATCAACCATTTACCTCCCTCTGTGGTTAGCAAGGCACTCAACTCCATGGCCCCAACATCCCCTAGAACCTGCTCATTCAACATTCTAACTCCAGTTGGAGCCCTTCTTTCTAAGGGGACTATCGTAAGAGACTTTATACCATGAACTCTTCCATTGTCTCCTTCTAAAACCACATAAGCACTGTCATGCACAGAAAAATTACTCATATTTACACTGCACCTAAAGAACCAGAGTAATTTTACTACTTTTTCCCTTTTATTCAATTTAAGACAACATTAGCAGAGAAATTAAAATATTGTGGGTAGATTGTTAGTGCCTGACACTTACCTGTGCAGATACTTACACCTTCATAAACACTGTACTAATTAAGATCTTGCATTGAGCTGAACAGCTCAACTAATCACTTTGACCACCCTGATTAAGCATCTTTTTACAAATTCTAGAAGTACACAGTCTTCATTCTAATAAAATGACAGGTTCTGCATGGTTTTGCCACATCTATCACATTCTTTGCTAGCATTTGTCTTCTTGCTTTTTAAATGGAGCTTTCTATTTCATAGCATTGCAATGCCTTGCACAGCTGTCCTCCTAATCCCTGGGGTTTCTTTCCTGTTAGTGTATCTTAAATTAATTTACCATTTTACTTTCCATTTTATGCACCTCTGCTCTTCTCTTCCCACTTACTCTGCTTTGAAAAATGCTTTCTGTAGAAAATGTCTATGATCAAAGCTCCAAACACATTTTTTTTTCTTCTATTCTAGAATATAAATGATAGATCTTTTCCTAAGAAATGAAGCACTCTTGAAAAACTGTACCTAACTCTTCCTCTATCTCCCAAATACTGTTTACAAATGGTTTGCTACTATCCTTGCARTGTATAGAAGAATAGCTGTGTTATACTAACATGCAGTTTTGGATGGTCTGCTTTTCTTCATTAAATATTTATCATGAGGCAATCACTGACAACGTGTTACAGAAAGATCTTCCACTATTTCAGTTACGGAAATGTATATCATTTTAGGTTTTCCTAGCTGTCCTCTCTGAGCACAGCTAGCCTAGGGAATGACAAATTTTAGATGCATTCTTCACCATGATTTGGTGAGGGAGGTGATTATTTTTTGCTCTATTTCTTCTGAATGGCTTAGGCAGCTGCCCTATAAACCCAAAGATGCTCAGTGAACTAAGTAGGCACAACAAAGGAATAAAGTGACAGAATCAAAACAAATTACTACAGCTGTCTTGGTCACTTTGCATAATCAAAGAGAAACAAACACTGAATTCAGCTGCAAAACATGGTACATATTATGTAACTTATTTTAGAGCACCATTCCAATGGATCAAAACATTGCCCGCATTCATCACTGGATTTTGGATGACCAAAATTACACACCAAGGTAG
The DNA here is from genome assembly GCF_030028575.1 of Malurus melanocephalus. Lineage (NCBI taxonomy): Eukaryota > Metazoa > Chordata > Aves > Passeriformes > Maluridae > Malurus > Malurus melanocephalus. Next base: position 503,162 of record NW_026623266.1, read on the forward strand.
CATGTATCTTCCAGTGGTGCAGATGTGAAAGCATGGTTAAAAATAAGCACAAGCTGCAGAAAAAGTTCTATGGTGAAGATGCAAACTATGAGATAAATCCAGTGATGTTCATGCATTCTAACAAAGGAGGTGAGGAAGAAGCGCATGCAGTACCTGGTGATCTCAGAGTCAGGGAGCAGGCCTACGTGGTAGTGGGGGTAGGGAGCTGTAAGAAGGAAGCTTTTGTCACACTCGACAGGGGAATAGTGCCTAGGAGAAGGTGGTTTATCACACAGTTTGTTCACAGTGCTGTAAACAGGTTCAGGAGGCCTGGTGATACAGAGACAAGAGATCAGGTGCATATTAGTTGCTGAGAATACAGAGAAAACACAGCAATCATTTTAAAAGCATGCATAGCAAATCTGTCAAGACCTTTTCAGCGAGGCTTTTCCAACAAGTGTTCTGTTAAAGGAATTGTTAGAGTTTGATAACACTTGTATGGTATTCAAGTGTCTGCATATAAGGATATACACAATACAAGTGGACCAYAAAACTGCTCTATGGGAAGTGTGGCACTGAAAGGGAGTATCTTATCTCTGAAGCCGAGAAACTGAACCATTTTCCCACAAACTCTGTCTCCTTTTTAAATTTTTTAATCTAACTTTACTTCTACACAGCTTTCTGTGATCTTAATTTTGAATACAGCATAAAAGAAAATATATTTGCTACCTGAAAAATAAGTATTTTTTACCCATTAATTTACAATATATGTGAAGTACACRTTACTTATTAATGCAACATACTCTTATCCCAGTGAGCTGGGACTTTGCAAGTAGAGTAGTTGTCAAATTGACCCATATCCTATAATAACACTGATGGTAATAAACTGTGTGAGCAATTCATCTCATTGGCAGGCAATTCGTTGCGTTTCAAGAGTTCTTTGCACTCTTTCCAGATTCAGCCTTCAAAATCTGATTATGCAGGCCACATCTGAAACAGCTAACCTCACTGTCAAGGCTGCTGCAAGCGCGCTTGCAACGCTGCTCCAAGTCTGTGAAGCCAGACACACAGAGTAAGATCTTAAAACTAGAATTTCCCTCCTGCTGCCTARAGCCACCTGCCTGGGGGAGGCAATACTTACCAGAGCCCTCCCAGGAGCCGTCTGGGAGAGAGGAGAAAGGGAAAGCAGCCTTTAGTACCAGCCAGCCAGAGATCCGCGGGAGACAAACAGCGAGCAGTTTACAAAACAAACCCACACCGCATACACAGCACACCTCCCACCTCGTAACTTCTGTGCCATGGCCCCAGCAGATATCTCTGAGCCCACTGACACAGTGAAACCTGACTCATTGTTTGCTGACATTTCTGCTCTAAGGAGAGCCAAGGGTCAATTGCTATCATATCCATGCTTCTGCCAGAAGATCCAGGGTATGCCACTGTCTTTAATCACTGTCATACGATATTAACTAGATGGAAATCTTGTTTCAGAAGCCTGAAAATATCAAGAGGCCAAGAAGTTAATGAACTTTTTTTGTTCTGGCTGCACTATGCCTCACATGGGTGTGAGTTTTGCTGTGACTTCCACAGGTACCAGAATTTATTACCGTCATGGATGTGCTGGCAGATACAGAGAACCTAATTTCCTTTGTTGGCTTCTGGGTTTGTCCTTTGGGGRAAAAGGAGTAGCTGCTTTACTTAAAAATTGGTCTAACTCAATGCTAACAACATTATTCATAGCAGTCTGACACATGATTTGGGAACTCGCTGTGCCTGACTTTCCCAAGGAAAACTTTATGGTTAAAAAAATGGCAATTTAAGATTACCAAACAGCAAAATAGCAAAGCTGTCAGTCATTTTATTATAAAGCATTGTGTCAARCACTTAGTAAAATGCCTCTAAAAAYGTTTAAGGTAGCACTCAATTTTTATCGGTATATTTCACTTGTTTCAGAGGGCTGAATTTAATAATTTATTGACTAAATCAATTGTTGCTTTCAAAAAAAAAAAACAGAGGAAAAAAATCTTCTATTTCACTTTTGTCCAATACTGCATCTTATTCCCTTAGAAACCAATTTTGCTTTAAGGCAATATATGAAAGAACAAGTACAAACAACAAATATAAATGATACCTACTAAGAAAATTGAAGAAATATTGCCCCAGTACAGGAAGACGAATAAAACTGTTAGATTTCTCCATGGCTTAAAACTAACCAGTCCATAAAAAAATTGTTARTGTCCTATATTCAAGTTAATAATCTTCTCTGAGTCGTAGAGGACAGTAGAGTGTTACTATCCCTTGGATATATTGTGAATGCTGAAACTACACTGAGTCATGGTCAGTGGCCATCCAGCCTCATGCTGAGACACAAATCATGCCACAGAGATGGGTARATATGAGTAATTTCTTTGTTAATTGACAGTTCCGAGCTACTTCCAAAAGCGAAATGAAGTTAAACATTCAACATCTACCCACATATTGAGACCAAATTAGTCCTTCAAGTATAAACACAGAGTCCTAACAAATTGCCTTACGAAGCCCAGCAAATTTAAAAAAATTTAGCAAATGTTAGGATGTTGTAAAACATTTTTGAAACCTTTTCACTCCATTTAGTCTTGCTGGGTGGTAACATAACAGGAAACTGGAACAAGCCTGAGCATAAAGTCCTGTACTCACTGATATTATACAAGTGATACTGTGACCTAGTTAACATCATACCCTCTGTATTTGAGTTGCAGAGAGAGGTCTTAAGGTTAAGAAAAGGAATCCATACTTTAAAAAAAAATTATCCTTTTAAAACTTGGACTCCTTGGTTAGAAGAAGATTCAAGGTATCAGCTAATTTCAGTTATGAGTACGCTTCTTGTCAGGCCTAGGAAATTGTCTGAGATAACACAGTCACCTACTTCCCATCAGATGTCCCTCTGTTCAAGGTCATTGAGAACATGGACTGCACTGGTCCTTTAAATGCTCTATACTATTCAGATGCACAGGCTAAACAACTACCAGCTACATAGCTGGGCTCTGACTGCATATTTTATTGGCACAGAAAAACAAGAATTTGGGGAAAAAAAGCAGTATATAACATCCAGTGTCCAGGATAAGTATAAACTTGTTTCCTCTCTCAATTTGGTTTATTAAATATGAAATAGCRTAAAAAATTTGAAAGTTGGGATAAAAAAAATATAAATTAAAAGAATGATTAAAATTATATGGGGCAGATCATACAAACTGTGTTCCATGTAGGCCATTAATCACAAAAAGTTATATAAAGTACTTGCTGCAACAGCCTGTCTTCAAATACTGTCCTGATTCTTCACCTTCTCTATGACAAACTAGTACTTAACTACAATAGTGCCCAGCTACTCTGGAAGAAAACAATCCCCTATTTATTACAAAAAAAAAGATTATGAAGACCTCCCAGCTTTATTAAATAACTGTTTTAATGCAGCATTTTYTCTTTGCCATTTATATTTCTCCTCACAGAGAGAAGAAAAAACTTCTCTCCAAAGGGATCAGCCCACCTGATAAATCCTGTCTCACACATCTTCTCCAGTGCTATGACAGAGACAGATTGTCCTCTCTCAAAGYATGGGATAATGAGAATGCTATTTAGAAAGAGTTTTTAATGTGTCATTCTAAAAAAATACAGCCAAGGTCACCTCAACTTTCTCRCAAAAATAATTAAGAGCCAGACTGAACATAAACATTGAGCCCTTATTTTATGATGCATTAATTCTTCAAATGAATTAAAAAAACACGTAGCAAGTCATTTAGCATGCTTTAAKAAATGTTTAAAGGCTAGATATATAGTATTTATGGATTGATTCAGTGTAGTTTCTCTGCAGTTGCACCACTTTCAGACACAGCAGGTACAGCTTCAGAGGTTTTATTTAAAAATAAATGCTAAGTAGTTTTGGAAACTGCTAACTAAGAACTACATTATGGAATTTCTTTTGTCTATTATCTTMATTTTTGKTAACAYTTAYRCAYRAAAATCTTCTYAAAGWGCCAAATGTGTGAATGTTACTGTAWRMATCTTCRATAATTGMMATATCTCTTTTAAAGWGTAATTATGTAAACTSGGTCTACTCTGAAAAATAACTAAATAACTAACTACTGCTTTAACTTTTTTAGCAGATCCGCTCCATTTCTGCCTTTAAACTGTCTATTTAGTGACAAATAGACATCACAGTTCTCTGTCTTTATCASTGAGCTAAAAACAAAGCTTTGTGATAAATATGGACAACAACAATTACATTAGCCTGGGAATCAGGCACACAGTAGTAAAGGAAATGCAACAGAACATGCAAGTAGTAAATGTAAGCAGCAGCACAGCATGGCTTGAACATGTCTCTGTAGATAGTTCAACTCACACAACAGAGAATCAAATCATCTAATGGCAAAAGTAAGCTTTTAAATGGTAACATGAGCAGCAGAGAGTTGCAYTTCCAGCAAGAAAATCAAAAATACAAAAATTGAAAGCTGAAATTGTTATTYAGGACAGACGTAACAGCAATGAGGCACAATTCTCACAGAAAGGTAGAACTAATTGGTGGAAATTATAACAGTAACAGTGGGAGGTAGAAAATTGATCTAACACTGGTTTTATTTATTTATTTCATAACAGATTGARTAAAGAGAGTGAATCTTCCTTGCTGTTTGTAGTCCTAATTATTCCTTGTTTAGATCATCAATGTTTTATTGTTTCAGACTGATTTAATTGTGGAACAGAAGTCAAAAGAAAATGGCTTTATTAAAAACCATTCTCTCCTCAGCATCATGAAGGGTCCTCAATTTAAAATTAACTTTTCTTTTTTTATTGCAGAACCCTGTTTGGTAGGCTTCAATTGCCAAAACRGAGCACATTAAATGTTAACAGTTTCAGGTTTTAAAGCATTTCAAAACCTTTTATGATATGGAAAGAAACCAGCTCAGCTCTCACAGCATATAAAGTATGCAGGGCTATMGCCAGGAAACAATCTGAGAGAAAATACATTCAATCTGAGAGAAAATAAATCTCCCAGTGTTACAAGTTTGCAACTTCTAAAAACTATTTTCAGAGTTGCAATTTTTAATTTTATCCAAGTTCCATAAAGACACCTAAGACCTTAGTTTTGCTAATATAATGTTGCTGGGAAGTAGACRGAGAACTTAAAAATACTATTTCACTATTAAACCAAAAATCAATGGCAATTTAATACAAATGAACTCTTCTACTCCTAATAACCAGTGATTTTTTTATATGTATGTCCTTTGACTGAGTTTCTTATTCATATAACCTTCTAGGAGAACCACAYACCATATTGTTCAATAGGGTAATTAGAATTGAAAGTTGATTTTATTTCATAGGTTGTGCCCTGGCAATTTAAATGAGACCAGATGACTCATATGGCATATTTATTTCAACTAAATGAAAGACAGAGGAGGAGTATGAGGAGCTGGAAGAAAATACCTGAAGTGCAGTACCTTAGTTCTTTCTGGAAACCCTAAAATTAATAATTTCTCATATTTCCCATTATTAACTGCTGGTTTTGTATGCCTTAAAGGTTTCTTTAACTGCAAAACAAGTGCTTTTTTAGCACAGTCACGAAGATTAAGGATTGCCTTGTTCCTCTTAACAATACTATTTTAACATTTTAATCAAGTTTTCAAACGAAACGGCCTACAAGAAGGAATAAGTATAATTTAGAACATTTAATATTCTACACCCAATTCTATACTCATTATTCTTAACCATTAGGAATTAGAAAATGAAATGACTGCTTAATTTGAAAAAAAAATTCAGAAATTATTTTTTGTTGATGTAATGGAAAAGAAGGCTGTTTCACAAAGGAATGGTGAGACTGTCAGACCAAAGGACCAAGTCCCCTGCAGTGATTGTTTAGAAAACAGGGACCAGCAAAGAACGGCTCTTCCCTGCTCAGCTGCTGAAAATCAGCAAGGACCACACAGACCAGAAATCAGATCCAAGAAGGTCGTAGTCAACAGGCTTGTCCACTGTGAATCAGCACTTCTTCTCATCCATATTTAAACATTTTTATATTCTTAGCCTTCATAGCCCCCTGTGGCCCTGAGCCCCACAAACTGACCATGACATACCCAGAAAGCTCAATCTTTTGTGTACTCTAAGCCTGTTACTTGGTTGCACATTGATAACGTAGAGTAACATTTAAAAACCCTTCCATTTGCYATGTTTTTAATTTAGTAATGCATTTTAAACTCCCCTTATCTGAGTTGTAAGGAAGTGGTAAYAGCCCTTTCCTGTTGCCTTCTCTATGCCATGGGTACCTTTGCAGATCTCTGTTGTGTCTCTGATACCTTTTTTCTATTCCAGAATTATTTGTTATTGATCTTTCCCTGGAAACCATGCCACGCCCCTGTTCATCTCTGTCACCTTCTTCTGAGGTGTTATTCCAGTTGCCTCCATGTCAAATTCAAGATTTGATGCATTGCAGATTCACAGAGAAAACCACAGTATTTTGCCCTCTTGTCCTTTCCTATCAGATCCTATTTTCATTCTTCGTGGCCTTCTTGATTGTTCCTGAGTACTGAGCTGACAGTGGCACAGAATTAACCACAGCCACCCCAAGGTGTCTTTCTTAAGTGGCAAGAGCTGTGTTAAGAGTCCACATCCACGAGACACTTAGGGTGAACTTCAGGTCATCTCTTTGTGCACCACTGAATACTACTTAGCATTTCTGTGTGTATCATCACTGACAACCCTACTATCTCATTTCAAAAATCTTCATGCAAGCACTAAAGCACATTCCAAAATTTGATTAATTTTTCAGTAAGTGTTAAGTACTAAGTAGCCTCCAGTGACTGTATAAGAAATAGTCAAATCCTATTACTTGGAGATCTCTGACAGGCCTATTTAAATATGSAAGGATAACTCAAGAATAAGAAATTATCTGTGACTTGATAATGACTAAATTTTTATTTTAACGTAAGTTATTCTCCCAAGTTGAGACTTACTGTACTTAAAATGATTTGAATAACAAAAKGAAATCGGGCAACAGGAAGACAATTATGCATCTGTAAATTTTAACATTAGTTTAAGATTAAATTTGTGTATTAATTGGATAAAACATAAAATAGTTGCTTTGCAAATTAGCAATTTCAAGCTTCAATCTAAGGAATGTATTTCACCAAGGGTCCAATATAAGATTATATAGACAAACTTTTTTTTCCCTTTAACCGAACATTTAATGTGTAACTTGAATAGTCTTCTTTTAATTAACAACTTAAAAAAAAAAAAAAAAACCCAAACCAAAAAACCATCCCTTAGATTGATCAAAGACTAAACCAAGGAATAAATTCTGTTCTGGGACACCGTGTTGGAGTCAATATAATCATAAGGAGGGTGGCCAACTAGACAGCTAGAGATGAGAACTCCACTTGTGAGCGACAGTGAGTAAAGAGTCGCAGCAGCAGGCTGGCACCCTCCAGACAGACTGGCATGAACTAGCATGAGAGACTGACTTGTGGGAACACACCCACATCATGCACCCTCAGAAACCTTGGGTGCTCCTCCATTTTTGTAGAGTGAGATGGTCTGAGCCTGATCCTGACAGCATCTTAGCAGCTTTTTCTACCTGCTTGCTCTCTCTGTTCCTTGCTCCAGTCTACTTGTGCAACTATTGATTATTCCAAACCTCACACTCAGAGTGTCTCACACTCTGAGGGATTTGCTGGTTCAGTAGCCTGAAATCCCTTCTCCATTGCTGCCCTTCTCTGCTGCTTCTTCGTGCCTCTTCACCTATTTYTCAGTTATGATCTGTCTTGTCCTGGATTCCCTTTCCAAATCCAAGTCTTCTTACCTGATTAAATACCAGTCTTCCCTTCTTGTGATTTCCATTCTCACATACCAGTGACAAGTTCTCCCTCATTTTCACACCCAGTCTCACYATAATCCCTTGCCAAACACACTCCTTCTATTCCTCCATTCTCTTCCATGTTAAAATTTGACAAGACTGGTCATTCAGAGCACAGAACAGAAGCACTCCCAACAATGTTTCTGTGTCAGAAAGGGGTGGAAGAAATAAGTAGACAGGAAAACTAGCTTTGGCCATTTAATGCTGTGCTCAGTCATGCAGGCTTTTAAAAATAATCGAGTCAGKATGACAAAATTGTGAGGAGCTTTGATATACTGCAGTGTGAGTACAGAATCTGAATGAGTTATACTGCAAAAACATATCAAATACATTTTGGAAGATAAATGAACTGCAGTTTTTCCAAAGACTTGCATTTTTTGGCTTTTAGATAGATTTTCATAAATGCAGTAGATATACTGTGTGGATTCAGTTTCATCAGCTCCTATAAGTTAACACTCTGAACATATGTATGGCATATTGTAGTATTTAAAATATAATGCCACAGCACTTTCTGACATAGAACAGAATAGAACATGAACTACGGCATTAGTAATTCTCCCTTGATCCCTTAAATGATCAAACTAGTATGCTAAAAATAAATGCAATTTAATTTAATAATAATGGTGGTTAATTAAAATTACTTTAGCAACAATATATATATATTTTACACTAAATTTTAAAACCTTTCCTACCCCTAGATAAAAAATCCAGCTCCAGACAAAAGCTAAGCATGAAAATATTAACTTGAACATACAATCTGCCAAACTTACAAGTTATTTGTAAGAAGAATAAATAAAAGGCATTATCAGTCTTCCCATAYTACTACATGTAGTTTATTCTTTTTAGGGTAGAGGTAATATTCTGAGTGTGGGTTAGGTATGGTGAATTGTGAACTCATATGTGTTCATATGACTATCAGTGAGCATCCACATATCTTTTACTCATCACACGTATGGTAACACTAAATCCACCATTTGGAAGTTCAACCTACAGCAGTCAGAGACCTTCTTTGTCTGGGAAACATGAGTGTTTCCCTCTGTTCCCATACAAAAACTCACAGGAAATGCAGCTGACCCCTTTGGGCAAATGGACTCTTTTAAGATACGCAGAATATCTTATGACCTAAGTCAGATCTAAAGAACCCAAACGAGCAGTTTTCAGGACTCACTGATAAAAGCTGCAGCTCTTTTATCCTATTGTATTGCTTCCTAAAACCATGGTCAGAAATGTTAATGATCATTTTATAACACACAAACTGTAATATTTGTTGTAATGGTTTAATGCTGAAAGGTAAAATCTGTCTGTCAATAGAAATTTTAAAGAATTTCCGTAAAATACTGTCAATTCAACTAGCAGGTTTAGACAA
>NW_026623266.1:512529-548047 GCF_030028575.1 Malurus melanocephalus
TCAAACATGCTTTACACAGCAAAATAGATAACTCAGTTTTTTCATCCATGAATCTTTAATATCTAGCCAGAGTTAAATGTTAAAGTGAATTTTTTATCAGCTGAAGCACAGAAGTTTAATGTTACCATTATCTGGAGCCAAAAAGGAAGTAAAAGCTCAAGATAGTGGTTCTTTATTTTTATGGAACTTTTCCTGTTGTTCATTGAAGAGAGAAGAAATTAACAGCTAAAAGCTGCAGCACTTTTAGGCTATAATTTTAATATTTCTGAAAATAACAAGGCAGAAATACGCTAAAGAGAAAATTGTAACACCTTTCTCTGCTGTATTAGTAACTTAGACAAAATAACTTAGAGAAAAAATAACTTTTTTCTTCCTACTACCATAGAAAATTTSGTAAATTTGGTTGGAATGCATCTCTGTAGGTCATCTGATCTAATCCTGYGCTTGAATCGGTACCACGGACAACACTATATAAGATCAGCCTTGATTTTACCCAGCCAAATCTTAAAAATCTCAAAGTGTGGATTTTTCACAACCCATCATAGCAAGCACTACTCCAGCACTATTCTACTCATCTGGTGCTTCAATTTCTTCTCAAATTGAAATCAGAACATCCAAAACCAATGCTTGTGGCCACTGGTAGTTCTCTACTCAGAAGAGTTTGGCTTCATCTTTGCTACTGGGTGCTTATAGGGTGCTCTCCTCTTCACATCACTAAACAGCCCCCAGCTCCCTCAACAACCCTCTAACYTCCATGGGATTCAGGGCTCTCAGAATATGCTGGACCCTCTCCTCAGCCCTCCTGAAGCCAAGGAAYGGCAGCTGGTCAGAATCTTTTAGAAATAATCTATTTTTCTGCTGGCCATGCCTCTCCTAAGATAACCTGGTACTCTGATTACCTGGCTAGCAGTGAGAGTGCACTCCTGGATCCGTGTTCAGCCTGGTGTCTGCAGTAACCCCCAGGTCATTTTCYATGAAGCTGTGATTCAGGTGCTCATAGCCTTTACAAGTGTGTGCAGCTCTTCCAGCCGAGATGCAGACTTCTTACTACACTTCATGAGGTTTCTTCTCGCCAAGTCTTGAGTGTATCAAGATCCCTTTAGAATGCAGATCTGCCAATGGTCATATTAACCACTCCCTCTTAATTTACTATCCTCTTGAAATTTGCTGAGGGTGCACTGTGTGTCATGATCTAGGGCATTGAGGAAGATATTCACTGACGCCCCAGGTATCCTGCCCTCCTCTGCTCATCACTGACCACTTCACAGATGCCAAGAGATGATCACTACCCTTTGAGCCTACTTGTTAAGTCAGTTCCCAACTCAGTYTCTTCTTTTAGTCTGCTCTTCCTCAACTTTCAAAGACTGCTGTGGGGGACTGTGACAAAAGCCTTTCCAGCACCATTGCGTGCAAATGAGCACAGCCATGCTGGGAGAGGCCAACGAGCAAGGTAATACAGCCACAACCCAGGAGAAACCCAAAAGKGTTTCCATCCACAAGGTTTCCAAACCATTATAAACTGTATCATCTTGTCAGCTGTGATTACCTATAGCTCATCCAATACTTCCTCATGTTTGGATGAGAAGCTGTTGGAAGAGTTTTAAAGGGTGCTCCCTGTGTTACAGCTTTTCCTGCCCACAGAAGAGGTGTGAGAAATACCTGCGCAGCCACTCCCCATGACAACTAGGGGAGAAAAGGAATCACCATGTGCCCCACAGCAGATCCCACATGCACATTAGGGGGAGCTATGACATGGGACAGGTATGGCTTTGGAGTCAGCTGTGTTTTAACTCAGCAAAGAGGAATTCCTGCTCAAGGCAGTACTTGTGCTGTGGCACTGCTTGGTGAAGGKCAGCCACTCCTCTCCCCTCATCCAAGCAGTTAGAAATTTCATCAGGACAGGCAACCAGTCTGGACAAGCACACTGCTTTTAGTCAATCTGTGCTGACTATTCCAATTACCTTCTGGGCCCTTAAGTGCCTGGCAAAGGTGTTGTTGAGTACTTCAGCTTTTTTTATATTATCTGTCACTACATCGGCTTTCTTCCTATTTGTCATCTTTTTCCTTCTTCAAATTTTACCTTCATTTTTGAAAGCAGCAYACATCTGCAGAATCATTTTTGTTTCCCTTTATGATCCTTGTAAGTCCTAGCTCAAATCAATCAGCTTTCTAATTTTGTCACTATGTCACCAGAATGCTCTTCGCTCATCCATGAAGGCCTTCTGCTGAGTCCCCCTCCTTTCTGCTCAACAARATGGCTTCTTCCTTAGTTCTCAATAAGTTTTATTTAGAAATCATCCATCTTTCATGGGCCCTATGTTTTTGTGGCAGCATCCCAAGGGATTTTGCTAAGCAACTCTCCAAAAAAGGCTGAAGTCTGCTCTTCAGAAATCTTATCAGCGATAACTTGCTGACTATCTTTCCAGACTTTCTCTGAATCATGAACTAAGCCAGCTCATAGTCACTCTGATCCCCGCTCTTATTTATCAACACCTTTGCCACAAATTCTTCCCCTCTTAGAGCAGCAGGTCAAGCAGAGAATTAATCCTCTTTCTCCTCTCTAGCAGCAGGATCAGGAAATGGTCAGCAAAAAGATCRATGAGTCCCCTGTACTGCCTGCCCAATAATTTAATCTTACTAGAAACTAAAACAAACATGGACTTAGTTGCCATGCGTAATGATACAATTATTTGACAGATAGTTTTTATCTACATTTGATCCAATTTTCTACTAAYCCGAAGTTGTTATTTTATTTAACTTAGAAGGTGATAATTGCTATAAAAATACAGGAAGGCAAAGTTTCCATTCTGAGTGGATTTAAAATAAATCCAGAAAAATCATGAAGTAAATTATGCCCATCACTGATAGCATTTTGCACCAATAATACATGCAACTTACAAAAGTTCAGTAATTAAAAAACAACATTCAGCTTCATTAAAAATTATGGCTGTAGATGATTTGTCACTTTTCTATCCTTTGTGCTCAGATTGGGCTATTTTTTCTCATAGTTTTATTAAATAAAAAGTGACTTGATTTTTTTCAGGCATAGATTCAATATTATACCAAAAATAAAAATTTTCATCAATAGAAACACTTTTGTTAGGMAAAATAGCCATATGTAGGTAAAAAAGACCCCCTTAGAACTGGAATAAACAAAAAAAAAAAGTATAGAACCAAAAAGCAAGAGGAACTGGGCAAATTGAGTTGAATGTTCAACTATTTAAGCTTTACTGATAGATTCATTATCACAAGTAAGTTAAAGGAAAGCTTGTCATCTGCCTCACTCAAATAACTTGTACAGAGATCTCCAAAATTGCAAAAGCCTGTTTTTAGTTTAGAAGTTACTGTTACAAATATTTTTATCTGGCAAAAATGAAAATCTGCCAGAAGTCTAGCAAGACTGGATGGGTGATAAATTTCCTTATGTGAGCACAATGTAAATTAGCCCTTAAAACTATTACAGCAAGAACCAGGTAGTTTTACTGGATAGCACTGCAGTAGTTGGCAAACATCCTAATTATAAAACATTATGTGAGAAAACCTAATTGTAAATGCTGTAATCAAGGTATCTATAGGTTTTACTAAAGTTATCAATGTGATAATTGAATTCCCAAAAGATTTTCTGAATTGGTCAGCAACAAAGATTTCCCAAATATCTTTAATGGCAGACTCATCAGTAAATACTTCCCTTCTGTGATTTTTTTTTCTTTCTTCCTTTTTTTTAAGAAACTAGAAATCAGCTACATAGAACACAAAGAAACACAGGACTAAAAATACTTCTTTGTCACCTTATAATCCTCCTAATGGTTTAGATGGTCTTTTAATTGCCAGGGCAGTTTATCTCCCTTTTTAGGATTAATCCCATCACTTTCATGATGTCCTTAGCTACTATTTACTTTRAAGGCTGCAATGTTTTTTGCTTTTTTTAGCTTTTCAAACTCTTTCTCAGTAATAATAGTGCTGACATCTCACTACAGAATGAGACAATTCAGCACTACAAGCTTATTCACAAAGCCTTCATCCTTGTATCTTATAACCCAGATATTTTAATATTGGTATACTTCCTATAATTGGTATTTGAGAAATTACAAGATTGTTCATGCAGATTTAATGAAATCAATGTTTTAACTATTAACTAAACATGTAAATTCTTGAAACTTTTTGGAGAAAATTCATCCTAATTGAATGTCTCATAAGTTGACAGAAGTCAATTTCAGCTTTGCATCCTCAATCAAAACGAAGGAGAAACTCTTAGCCAAGACAGGKAAGAAAGGTGTGGTTTCCACACGTTTATGTCCTGATTAAACACTGTATCATGATTTAGTTGCTTCGAATCTGTCTGATCCAACAAGTTAAGCAGCTYGAGATAGTAATCACATGCGACAAGAAAAATGAAATGTAAATTAGTGGGTTATGAAGCTGATGAATACATAAGTGGATGAGATTCTATGACTAGCAAGACACAGCAAGTCAGGTTAGAGGMTCAGAACAGCCCCCTCCTAGCACAAAAAAAAAAAAAAAGTAATTTCTCATTTTCTGTGGCATTAGACATTATAATGAGGGCTCATTTTACAAACAGAACAACTTCTGTCTTCTAGGTGAATGGTAATGCTCTTCAAACAAAAAGATAAATACACAGTGTCTCATCAGTGACATTCAGTGTTCATCTAAAACAAGGCATAAAAGAACCCTCCCAGAATTTTCCTGTACTTCTCTTCTACCTTGAAATTAACTACACTGATACACTTCAGCTACTGCACTTCCATACAGTAGTCACAATTCTTTGGGGACTGAAAAAAAAATTGATAGAAATGTACAGAATGCTGTGTTCTATTGGAGATGCACTGAATGCTTTACTTCTGTCCTTGGCGATTGCATGAAAGGTAACAAATGAGGAGAAGCATCTGACCTGGTGTAGTCGTCCTCCACAAGCATGTGCTTTGGAATGGGTGAGTATCTTCCTGGAGAGATAGGGGCCAGGGATGCCTTGTACTCTAAAGTGCCATTATTTCCAGAGAGTATATGATTTTCCATTGGTGGAGAATAAGCTGATGGTAAAAATGAACATTTCTAGTCAGCAACTTTCATGTTTCATTAGGTATAATTTTTTTTTAAGTACCAAGAACATGTTCCTTGCTTGAGAGAGCTTAAAATATAACAAGAAAGAATTAACAGCTACAGTTTTCCTGGAAATAATAAYAACAACAACAACAATAATAATAATAGTCATAATAATAACAACAACAACAGTAACAAGAATTATATTGCTGGCTCATTTGCAGGGATTGACTCATTAGAGGATATTCAGTTCCTGAAAAGGGAGCCTGAGTAAGGTCTACTGTTTGGGAGACAGGAAACATTTTCTTCACTTAGGACTGACTTGAAGGAGGAAATGCAATTAGGGAAGAATGAGATTAAAAGTACACTCCTTTTTTTTGGCTCCAGTGTGCAGCAATGGGAGTAACAGAGTAAGAACTCAGTGCAGGATAAGAGAAGGAATGATATGTGTGGCAAGAATTATGTAGACATTCAAAGCTGTGATCAATTAAATGTGATCAAATCCCCAGTATAATTGAAATTTCAGTTTCAACATAGATGGTGTACAGACCACAGTAAATCTGCATACCTAAAATAGAAAATKGATGCAAATCTCTTACATATTAATGACTAATGATGAAAGTTACAGGACTGTGTTGTCTGTTTTAAATATCGGGTTTGGGAGTTTTGTTGTTTGTGTGCTTTTTTGCTATTCTGAAGTTATCTGGGATATTTACTACTGGAGAGATGCAAAAATAGTTGTATTCTATCACTATTTAATTTAATTAGAAAAATAAATGATAAATAGAAAAAAACAATGTTATGTGCTTCTGCAATGAGTTGTTATCAATCTTGTCATGAGAAGAACACAGCTAAACTTTCTAGCATGACTTTCAGTCTTTTTTTCAGATACTGAGATACAGAATGCTCCAAAGCAGAATCTCTCTACAGGGAAAGGCCATTATGCATTCTGAAATACTCCGAACATGTAGGTATAATGAAAGATTCCCTGARGATAAATAAATCTCTAAGCACCAACAGTTTGGGAAGGGCTACTGTAAATCTTTTCAACCTTTACTGTCCCTCTGGAATTCTTTCTGTCTTCTCATATGCTGCTGATCTATAATCTRACATAATAAACCACACTGTTTCAGAACTCTGAAATTATTATTTTGAAAGTATTATAAAGCTGGAGATTGGAGTGGGACATTTAGCATTTTTACTTCCTGGGCTTTGCTAAGATCCAGRTCAGACTTCTACTGAACAACATGATTGCCATCTGTTGTAACACTTGCTAACTAAATAGGAATCCTCAGCATGGCTGAGCACACCACTGACRTGCATGTTACAAAACCTTCCCTTCTGTTTTTATGGAGCAGTCTGAATAAGGAGGAYTTGGGATTTTTAGCTTTTCCCTCAACTCTGTCTGTCCACAACAGCAACACTGCGAAGGTGTGGAAAAATTTAAATCCTTAGCATTTACTGYCTTTAAATTTCCCAGGTAAATTTCCTTGCCCTTAGTTTGCCTTAAGTGCCCACAGAMTTATTAGTAGGAAATCAAGTGGGGTGTGGATCGATTGCTGAAGCTCTTGTCAAAAATTAAATGGCCATCGAGTGGTGAGATGGTGCAACTGGTCCCTGTTGGYAGGTGAACCCAAGGCAGACACTTTGTAATGAGCATCTAACCATGAAAGGGAGTTTCAGTAATGAAGTGTTTAAACATGTAGGCACCAATGGTATAGAGAGCTGCAGTTGAAATGTTAAGATTACTGAGTGGGAAGGGAATGGGAAGGGAATGGGAATGCCTAGGTATGGACACCAGGAGGACTGGCAGAAAGGTGTAAGAATGGCATGTATCAATAAAGCTAGATCCATCAATAAGTAATTAATAATGCATATAATTACAGTAACTTGTCGGGAAAGCCTACACTCAAACTAAAACAAATAATCAAGCCATTAAAGAGATGATGGTGGGAAATAAAGACTAGGCTGAAGCCTAGGACACACAGATATGGAGACAAAACAGAYGTGAATAAACCCTAAAGACATTAATTGGAGGGATAGATGGCAGAGACAAAAGAAAGAGTCCAGAAAGCACTCCAGCCAGAAGGTTGCCAACACAAAAAGCTACATGTGTATGATAAGGACTCCACAGCCAGCCACCCACCCTTGTTCATGGTCACCTTAGGGACTCCTGGGGATGCATCTGGGTGCACATCTTTCTACCTGAATGCTGCACATGAGCCTAGATGATTTTGAGTGCATGGACACGACAGCCTGATTGAAATCAGTTTGTTTTGAAATGAGGTTATCCCTTTCTATGGGATACTTCACTGGGCTTTACCATAATATTTAAACAAATTTTCCTACAATAGAATATGTATTGAATACAAGGAGAAATAAAGCCTTGGTCCTCTGCAAAAAAAAAAAGCCAGATGAACCCATATAAAGTCAATGCAGACTGAGAATAAAGCAAAGTGGAACAATAATTTATGAATTGTTCTCTGTGAGGGTAGTGAAGCACTGGAACAGAGAAACAGGATGGCTGCCCCATCCCTGGAAGTGCTCAAAGCCAGGCTGGATTGGGCTCTGAGCAACCTGGTCTGGTGGAAGGTGTCCCTGCCCATGGCAGGGAGAGTTTAACTAGATGATCCTTAAGATYCCTTCTGACACAAACCATTYTGTGACTCCATGAATTGGATATACACAAATAGGCAAAGTTTTGTAAGTAGAGCAGTGATTTTTACATTCCAGTAAAATATTTTATTCAAATATGAGATATATTTGCCTCAGGCTTTTACTAAGTTTGTACAAGATGGTTTGGTGCTCGTTCCAATTTTTAAGTGGACAGAAGACTCCAGGCTACAAATCTAATCACATTTCAAAATACATTTGCATGTACTTATTGCTGTAATTTTCACAAGAATTTCAGTTCAGTCTGATCACCTCGACAATGGCTAATTGGAACCAGCACAACCATACATCTATATTGCTACTTTTGCTGGGAAAATACTTTTGCAGAGTTACATTATTTGCAATATTTCTTGAGCRTGGCATATTTGGGTGGCAATAAACATTTCATTTCTGTAGCCTTCCAAGCTGTTTCATAAACTTTAATGGGGTACTTTGAACAAGCTATGAAAAAAATACAATCATCTGACAAACTGATCTCTCCTGTAAAATAAGTTGCAGAAGTCACTTACAGTGAGTAATATCTGGTGGGCCATATGGATCTGTCATGTAAATGGTGGTGGGCTTTCCAACTTTCAGATACACTACATCTGATGTGTTCTTCAGTATCGCTACTGCCTCTTCATGGGTAACTTCTTCTAAACTGTAATTATTTACCTTAAAAGAGAAATCAGAAAGGTAAGCTGTTATGCAGAAATAGACACAAAAATGACACACCCTTGCAGTTTTCAAAATGTTGGGAACATTGCTGTAAACAAAGTGCACTAAAGATTATAGAAGCGATACTGTTGCAAGGTAGAAAATACAGTTTTCTTAACATATGCATATTCAAAAAGTGATGTAGCAATATTTATACACAGAATCAAAATGGGCCAAGAAGGCAGTTGTTTTGACAACAGAAAAGTCCTTTGTGATGTTCTTTCACTGGTATAATCACTAATATAAAACCATATTTCATAATAATTTAATAATACCACATCAGTTACAGAAACTGTCAACWTTATCTGACCTAACAAAATGAACTTCCTAATTCTTCTCTGCCTCCATAGCAGAGAAATACCCAACAATACAAATCTTTCCATCACTGATATGACATTGACCTTTGAAATAATGAGAGGTAAAAAGTGTATACAGAGTGCCTATGAGGTCCAAGAATTTAAAAAAGGGCAATTCCAGATGGGTAAAAGGTATTTTTCAGTGTGAAAGTTTGTCATTTGGCTATAAGCACAAGATAAAGACATTGGAAAAGTAAGAGAATGCACTACTAGTTCTATGCTTTTTTTAGAAAAGAAAAACTCTTAAGCAAGGACAAGAGTAGAGAACTACAGATAAAATAAAGAAGGGAATGGTGGCCTTAAGCTTTGTCTATTTATGCTTTACTCCTACAGAAAGAAAATCAAAACAAAAGTGACAAGAAGTGGTTTATTGTAGAGGCATATAAAATTAATTCACATATAAATCCACTATATCCACTGAATGTCAACAGTAAGTGTTCTCCTGTAAACAGAATCATGAATGTTCCCTGCCCAACAAATATTAACCTCCTGAATGGAGAAATTATAGGATAGCAGGGGAAAGTAAAGGGTGTAGATCCAGSTTTCAAATGTGGTATAAGCCAACAGAAATAACAGATTCAGAGAATAYCTTGAGTTGGAAAGGACCCAYRGGGACCACTGAGTCCAACTCCCTGCTCCCTGCAGTGCTGCCTAAAACTGAACCATATGACTGAAAGCATCGTCCAGCCGCTCCTTGAATTCTGGCAGGCTTGGTGCTGTGACCCCTTCCCTGGGGAGCCTGTTCCAGTGACCTACATTTCACAGTGAATGTTGTATATGAAACATTTTATTGCCATTTAAATTGCCATCCTCTCCAGCTTCCACAGTTACTGCAAGGATTCCTTTTAAAGATTATGCAAGACAGAAGCAGACCTCCCTCCTCACTAAAGCATAACATAACAGTAAATCACAGAAAAAAAATTACATTCTTTCTAGGAATTTAGCATCAATAAATCTTCAGAAACCTAAATGTGAGAATAAGCAACTGCCAAAGGATTTGGCAACTGGAAGGAAACCRAACTATTATGAATCACTGCAGTACTTCATATCCATCACCACCAAGAAAGAATGATTGCTCTAGGACAGTTTTGCTGAATGTCAGGATTCTGTTCAAACTTCTTGCCTTGTACAATTCTCAGGTTTGGTTTTAAGGTTAATTAAAAGAGACAATGGCAGGTATATTATGATAATTTGACATGAARAGCAGTGACAGAGTCTAACACTCAGGAGGGAGTTGCTGACAGTGTATGCTGTGTTTTGACAGGTCTTCTATTTAAATAAAAATCTTATATGTAACTTCTGTCAATTTCTCTATTTTTCTTTGTTATGAACAGCAATACTTTACATATTCACCTTTAATAAATGCCTTAAATTAACAGGTTAGCAGCAAGAAGAATTGACTGAAATTAAGCCTTTGTTGTTTATGTATTTCGAAACTGACAAACACTTCAGGTTCACACTTTTAGAAATATGACCATGAGGTTATCCTTTACCTCTTCTCCTTCCCACACTGTCTGTACATTGGATCTACCTTTTTGTGTTTCATCATACAATTTTTTGAAGTGGAGAAAATCTCACATAATCTCACCCACTATACAGCTGCTGTAAAAAAAAGTCAAAAAAGACACAAAATGAAATATCTTAGCACTGTTTGGATTTTGAATTTTTGGGCTTTTTAGAAGTGAATAAAACAATTATGGCACTAATTGATTCGATGCAACTTGTTTTTTCAAAGATGTCGAATTTTATTTTTTTGCTGGTTGTTTTTTTTTGTAGATCCATAACAAGACACTTGGATGTCACAGTTGTGCAGTAAGAGGACAAACAGCCATTTCAGAAACAAAAAGTAAAGTATATAGCAAACTTATATTTGAYACAACAGGTCCTGTGTCTTCTCTCTCTGACAATACCTTTATGGACAGGTATTTTACCAACACTGTGTACAAATTATTGAAATCTGGAAGTCAAGACTTTAGGAGTCCAAGCAATTCTAAACTAAGATTTAATACCTATGCAGTTCAGCCTTATGTTTATCTTTATACACATAAAGATCCTAGAGTTCATGGCAGAGTTCATGCAAAATAATTGCTTTTGTCCCGGACTGCTGAGTTCTCAGTAGACAAAAAAAGGCAGATTCAATGTATACCAAGACAAAATAAACAWACAAACTTATTGATTCATCCATAAAAACGAAGATCCTCAGTGATGCCATAAGGTCTCTTTTAAGTAGGAGCTCTTTGAGAAGGAGATAAGATCACTTTCCTTAGTCATTTGCCAGCATCAGCTTAGAATTGCAGTACATAGAACATACATTGCATTTCCAGGATTCCTTCAGAAGGCAGTCATTGCTTTGGATCTACAATTCCCATTGATAATCTTGTGTGCATGCATCAACATATTTTCTACTTTTTAATCATAAAACAATGACCAAAAATAAAGACATCTTTATGTATTCTGGTATACAAAAACCTTGAATATCTAGAAGAATTATATTTTTCAGCCTCTTAGATATTACAGCAAGATGACTATAGTATTTAATTCTTTTCATAAGGAAGCCTTTGAATATTATTATTTAAAACACTGTGCCAGAGATGATGATGATAATAATTAGGGAAGATAATATTGTAGCTGTTTTTATGGCAGGATTTATAAATAGAGAAAAATCTATCTGAATCTTCAAGAAAGAATATTTCTTGAGCTCCTTCTTGTTTCCATAAAGGATTCCTATTTTAACAAGTACTAAATCTGACTTTTTCTGTGAATTTTAAATTCATCAGAGCAAAGCTTTACTTTCTCCTGTAGAGATGACCTTATTTATTTTTCCTTATAGCTTGCAAAAAAAGGGTTGAGCTAGAGGTAAAGAAGATAGAGAGTGGAAGATGTACCCAAAGAAATCAAAGTGTATATTGTAGGAAATCCTCCGAGGGGCTGAATTTTAGTGCAGAAGGGCTGACTTTAATGTGAGTGGGTAGAATGGGTACTACATGCCAACATTCTGGATCTAAGAAGCCAATTTAAGTAGCAATTAATTAAGGGGAAAAAAAAAAAAAAACCTAAGGCAAATGCTGAAATTTATTTATCTGATTGGTCAGTTTAGTCACAAAATTGCATATTTAAGACACAAAATGCTGTGACAGGAGCCAAAGAAAAGGAGTCAAAAGGAAAACAGGCATGGAATAAGTGGGGYTTTTCTAATGGGATAAATTCCATAAAGTGAAAATTTAATGCAAACAGCACCTGTAGAAAAAAAAAAAATAGAAATATTTTTCTTTAAATAGAAAGGATGTGATACAGTGACACACTGATAATATGAGAAACCATACGGGAAAGAAATAATATAGCAGTAGAGAAGGAAATTAAAGATACAAGTCCAATCAAAGAGGCTATTTGAGTGATGGGGGAAATCAATAAGAAACAGTACCAAAGAGATATAAAAAGACTGGGGTGGATTTTTTCCTAAATAGCATAATCAAGGCAATGAAGTATAAACCTAAGCAAGAATATTTTATTTGGAAGTTTTCCTAGATTCATATTGGAAATCAAAAGCCACAAAAAGCAGCTAGAAAARCTTAGAATCCCCAAAATGACTGTACAAGTCCTCTAAAGAATAATTTCATTCACAACAATATAAGCTGATATGAGAATAAGAGCTCTGGAGGAATAATTCTGTCTTATTTAATTTTCCTTTTTTTAAAGGGGATTTGTTAATTTCCTCTATTGATTTAGGCTAAGAAAAATTTGATTCACTCAGTGAATGAGACAAAAGGGTTGATCTTTATCTTACCAGTGGTAATGTTTGCTTTTCTGTAATATTCAACTTTTCATTCAGACAGTGGATTTTCCTGGGTGAACATTTGCAGGTAAACACCTGCAACCTGCCAGCTGTAAATCTAGAATGCTGATGGCCTTTTTAAAAACTCACTCACTTAAAAGGCTGCAAAAAGTGAAATGCTTTCCAGTGCTGAAGACTAATCATTTGTACTAAGGATGTAAATGTTTGCATTAACAAAATACTTATAATGCCATGGACTTGTGAGTTGCATAAATGCTGGACTGTTTTTTAAAAGATGATCCCACAAGGACAGACAAAATCACTTTAAAAGAACACCTCTGATCAGAACCAAATCTACATGAATCTTGAATTACATGCTGTGATTACTTTAATACAAATGTCATCCTGCATTCATATGCAATCTGAAAAAAACAGATACTGATCAAGGACCCTATAGGAACACATCAACAATTGCACAATCACARCCCCACTGCAGTCCTATGAAATTACCAGAAAATTACACTTTTTTTTTTTTAGAATGGAAGTGGGAGCAAGGATAAATTTCTGAAAAGGCAAGTGATTCCTGTTTCTTCCTCTTGTTTTCATGAAGAAAACAGAACAAAATTCAATTTCTTGTTATATGCAATCAGTGATCTCTCTGACTATGTGGGCCAAGAAGCAACAGGATATGGCCTAAACATGGAAGGGTATTTGGCACAGGTGACATATTTTAGAAAGGCTCATAGTTATAAAAGATAAATATTTACTTAAATTTTCTTATAAACTCTAATGGTATTTGTATTTTCCATGAAAAATGTCTTGCTTCTAGCTACTWGTGTTGCCATGCACTAGTAAAACCACACAGTTTTAGACTGATTTCTCATGTTTTCATTCTCTAGATAACAAACTTTTYCAAAGTAAGATGGTGGAATGAGATAAAAGAAAGCAATTATTACTTGAGTTGTAATAACTGAAACCATTTTTCAGCTTTTCCTGATCATTACTAGCAGTGACCTTGAAAAGGTGAGAAATGCATCACGTTTGAGGGTGACACTTCATTTCACTGCGAGATACTGGAAGGCAGGGCTGCCACAAACTGGAAGAAGGGCCTGCAGAAGATTTTATGATGATCAGCAGGAAGAAACAGTAAATCCTGCCCCCATCAATAGCACTGGGCTGGGCACTGACAGCCTGCCAGCAGTTCTGTGGAAAAGTGCTTGGGGCTCCTGATGGATGGCAAGCTGGGCATGAGCCAGCTGTGTGTCCTGGCAGCAAAGGGGTCAACAGCATCCTGGGCTGGATGAGCAGGAGCAGAGGTTGGAAAACCAGCAAAGCATTATTCCCTAACAGTTGCCACTTATTGGGCAGCACCTGGAAACCRCATTCAGTTTTGATTCCTGCAAAAATAACAAAAGGATGCAAGCTGAAAGGTATGCTGCTGAGATGATTGGGGACAAAGCACTGAGGCGAGGAGAAAATGAGGGATCTTTGCATTTTCAGCCTGGAGAAGGGGTTCTTCTGAAGACAGTTGATAACAGACCCCCAGTGCTTGCAGGAAGACCATCAAGGCAGAGCTAAGCTTTTCAGAGTCACATGCGGTAACAAGATGAGAGACAGCAGGCAAATGTTGAAACAGGAGAGGGTTAAACAGGTTATCAGGAAAAGTATTTTTCTCAGGAGGACAGCTTAGCAGTGGAATAGATTCACCAGAAAGGCTCTGCAAACTCTATCCTTGGAGATTTTTGAGATTCAATTGGGTAAATCCCTGAGCAACCTCGTCTGGCCCTATAGCTGACCATGAATCACCCTGTTGGTCTGTGATGCTCTGTCTGTGGTTTACTTTTCCTCCTTTCCAGTGCAGAGAGAAGCAACCTCACTGAGACACCCACTGCACTGGGATTCTCAYCACTGGCATTACCACTGATAGGAGACATTAGCACAGGCATTTCCACCACAACACAGGGAGGGAGTGTTTTTCTCCTAGATGTAAGTCTTCAGAGAAGAGCTCTGGTCTTTTCCTTTCATGTATATCTAGAAAAACTACTCAGTTTCTGCTTTAAACACTCATGCTTTCACCAGTAATTTTCCATATGGGTATCAGGATTATTGTACAATGTGCAAGTGCTCATGTTAATAAAGCTTAAGTTCAGGCTTAGTGCCACAGAAACAACTGCCTAACATGCCCTTGTATAGATTTCATAATAACCACAATATATTGTTTACGCAATATTCTGAAATGCTTAACACATTATTGGCAATCTGCATTTAGTAACAGTAGGGTCATCAAGCTGCAAAATGCTCAGGTGGTCCCTTTTTGTTTTATGTTTCAATATTAGTTTTGCTTTTGCATCTACACTTCTATTGCATGTTAAATTTAAATTAATTTGATTTGCATGTTCTTTGGGATCTGAAAGCATTTCACACAAAATTATCTGAAAGCAGATACAAAAATTAAACAAGCTCCCCAGCAGCAGCTGAGAATTCCATAAGGATGACAAATTCTTTTAAATTTTATAGAGAAATGATGCAAAAAAACCGAAAGATCAAGAAAGGATGTACTGCTGAGAAGGAAAAAACAAAAAGGAGGAATTGTTCAAATGTATAATCAATAAGAAATCAGTGAAGCAGAAGTAGGACTCTATAAATGACAAGGGTAATATTGTGTTGAAACACTGCCAAAAGAAAGTAATTAATTCTTTCACTCACAATTCATAAAGGAACATGAAGTTAATGCCATGAACTGACACATAATTCACAAATTAGGATAGAAAAATACTGAAGGTACAGAAATGATAAACAAATCAGGGTGCCTTGCTGGAGAGAATCAGGAAACATTGCTGCAATCTGCATTAATTTTAAAAATAGATTCTGGTTTTGTAAATGTATCTCCAAATATGTAATGATGAAGATATACAAAGAGTAAGCTGACTAGGATTTTCATATTCAACAGTGAAAAATTTGGCCTGAAGGTACATAACTAGAGGAGAACAATATTTTCAGTGATTTTTTTTTGCTCATTTTACATGCAGTGATAAAAAGAGACAACACTAAGTAAAGAAATGGTCCAGACTGAAAGGCAAGAAGAAAAAAGACATTAAACACAGTGCAAATGACCTCTGCTCACTTTGCAGAAGTATAAATTTGTCACAATGAAGAAACCATCTATATCTGACTGCAGTGAATCACAGGTTTATAGCTGAGATGCTTAATACATTAATCCTATAAAAGTATGAGAATAATTTATTTATGCACAGTGGTATATAAATAAATTGTATTTCTATTCAAATTCATTCTCATGAAATTATACTGGAGAGGGTGAATGTGGGGGGTTTGAACCTATTTGGTTTTCTTTTTAATATATATACATATGCAAATATATTTACTATATCGTGAATTGGAAGAAATTCAGAGTAAAGTCACAAAATTTACAGATGACACAAAACCCACAAGGAATTCTCATCAGGGTAAAAACCAACAATGAACTGCTGAACAGAAGCAGATTTGCAGTAAGTTTCAAAATAACTGAAGTGCAAATTTGGCAAACAAAAATATACACTTCTACAGCAAAATAAGCCAAAACTTCATTATCCAACTGTGACTTGAATTTTATTATGCTGAGATTCTGCAAAGAAAAAATGTCAAAGAAAAGTTGAGTTCTATTTTCATTGTGCTTTGATTTTGCTAACACCGGTTGATCCTTAAGCTGTTTTATCTATCCACTTGGGTTAATACAAAAAGACAGTCACCAGCCCAACAACCAAGTGTCTTTCCAGTACTGTTCAACACTCTGCATAAAATGAACAGTCATCTTCAAATGTGACTGGAATGCAGTGTCCTTAGCCAAATAAAGAAAACCTCAATTAGGCACAGCCTTGCAGGCAGCAAAAAAGGTTGTGGTGATTCTTTATTGCTTAAATATCCCATSACAAAACAGGATTACTGCAGTGCAAGTTTTTTCATTGCACTTTTTCAAAATATATTTCTCTACCTGCTGAAATCTATGCAAATGCATTGACATGAATACAGCTTGACATGGATTACCTTTGCTAATTCACCGGGGTCAGGATTTCCCCCTCAATGTTGAATTAAATGAACTCTGTGAGTGGGAAAGCATTATCTACAAGAAACAATGAACCAGCACAGCAAGTAGCAGGAAGAATTTCCTGAATTGAGTTCCATCAAAAGAATACACTTCCTCAAGGAAAAATTTGGAAAATGTTCWGGGTTCTTTTTAACATCTATATGGAATATATACATAAAGCGTTCTTACATGTACTGAAATGTAGGTAGTAGCAGTATGTAGACTAATCCTATAAAAATCTGAAAGAATTAATTTATTAAAATTATAGATCTACTATGTGACTGTATGTAGTCCAGTGACAGTGCCTACATGAGAGTCAGTTATTGTTTTTGGACATCTTTCAAATTGCTTACAACAAACAGTAGAATTAGTGCTACCTTAACAAACAGCTTGTCTCAAATCTTTTAAGTTTTATGGTGAATTTTGACTTGTTGATTACGTGTATAATACATTTATTCTCTTCTCTGTAAAAGTTTATTAAAGCAATATAGTTCATTGCCTTCATAAAATGTTACCTTTCCGAGGAATGCTTTTTTAATTTCAGACTCAGAAATACAGAAAAATAATAGGAAAAATTAAGATTATGGAAATATAACTTATTATGGCAGTATTGGTTACCTCCAGGAAGATGTATGGGGAATGAAAGTMTTTTTATGATTTTTCAGCTAAATAAATAGGATTAAAATTCGTTATACTTACCATAAGAAGTCTATCTCCAACCTGCAATCTCCCATCTTTTTGTGCAGCTCCCCCATCAATAATCTTGGTGACATAAATGCTGTTGTCCCCGGGGATGTGTTGGTTTCCTACCCCTCCTGCAATACTGAATCCCAGACCTGGAAAAGATATWGTAAACAAAACATTAGGAATACAACATATAACATTAAAGAGAACTGGAAGAGAARCATATATACTGAAACCTTTTGAGAATTTTTTACAGAAACACAGATAACACATTCTTTGACTTTCCCTGAAGCRTCAGGGACAGAACTAAAGTAGGGAAATTCTTTGCCATGACAATTATAGGAAGGTAGAGGCAAAAATGACTAAACCAGTGATGATTCTGTATGCCCTCCTCACTGGGGTCCAGAGCAGCCTACATCAAGTTATGGCTCAGCTTGACTTGACTAGCAATAAAACTCTGAAACTTGGAGTTMGTTTTGTTAAATATTGGTATAAAATACATCACCATCTACCAGAACAAAATGAAAGGTGCCCAGGTTGCCCACACAATTTGAAACATACCTGGAGAGGTCCAGCACAAGTTTTGCAAGTTTAMGTAGCACCACAGTCAAGGTTTAGTGAAAGTAAAAGTGAAAAGGGGCAGATGTTTGATTTAAAGTGATTTTTTTTCTAGGACTAGCCCAATCTTTGGCTATGGATACATAAAGTAAGAAAGCAATAGTCCTTTGTACATATATAACTCCTATACAGTAATCTGTGAAATTCCTAGACTCAAAGACCCACAATTTGGAACAATATCAAAAATACATGTTGATATGACTCAGAAAAGGAAGGCAAAATAAGTAAAGATTGAGGGCAGAAAACAAGACAGTTTGCCCCTTTTCCTGTTTTTCTTATCCTCTAACACATTGCATAAATAGACAAATCATTGCTTTAATTCTTAAGAACATTTTTATCCCTCAATCAGAGAAAAGACAGAAATGACTGTGCTTGATTTCCATAAAAATTAACTTCATACAGCTAATTTTTCAGAGATTATAGAGCTAATGGGAGCTTCCACCAGAACAAAGAAGCTGTTACTGACAATAATCTGCTTAGATTATTGCTCCAACTAGGGATTTCTCTTTTAGCTGTACAGAAAACCAGTTATACCTATTTAGAGAGTAATCATTGGTTTTATCTATGAGATCTGTGCTGTTCACTCATTCCTAAAAGAAACATGTTGGCAATAGCTGTAGCCTGAGCAGTAAAATGCAGCAGTAAAAAGTAAATTGCCTAAAATTTGGCATTTCATCACAAACTCAACGGGGAGACTGCTTGGGCAATAAAAATTAAGAGAGAGTATACTTAATGCACACAACTTTTTTTTTAGAAGCTGTATGAGTACAGAGATAACGGGAGTTTTGAGTGGATTAAATATTGTTAATTTTTTTCTCCCACATTATTTTTACTTGATCATTATTTTAGCTTTAAAAAAATGTAAGGTCAGGTCTCATAATGGACTACTTAATGGATAGTGCCAAACCAGTAAATTACAAAAAGAAACCTTTGAATTTATATCTCAAATTGAAACTCTACTTAATTAATTGACGATTAACAATACACATGAAGTTAATTCAGAAGTATGGGGTAATTAAAATAAAACTTTATTGAATTTGCAGCCAAAGCTATCAATCACTGTTACGATTAATGTGCTACTGTCACTACAAGGATAAAAAGATTATGATTTTTACAGCATGGAAGATTTTTTTCCTGGGAATCCTAACAAAGGAAAGAAATTCTAATAGAACATCAAGAATGCAAATTTTCTTTAAAACACTATTTGTGGACAAGGAACAATGATTGAATAATATTTCTTGGTGGCATAATTATATCAATTTGATCCAAACCTCATCTGTAAAGGTTTCTACCAGTAAAGATCTGAGGGTATTCCAGAACAAYGGTGGAATCAAATGAGTGGGCTAGACCTCAGCCAATGGACTTGAGCCCCATTGCTCACCCAGGGCATGACCTTGGGAAGATAAGGTTGTGATGTGCTCTGATCCCCTTCTCTCCCCATTGGTGACACTGCACATTTCTAAAGGGCAAGGCCATTTCTGGACGCACAAGTGGTCTGTATTTTGTACAAAGGGGTTCCTAACTCAGCCTGGTCCTGCTGCAATACAAGCAAGTGGTAGCCATGACAATCACTTGCATTTTCTGCAGTGCTGAGTGGGGTGCCTGGCTTGCTGTTCTGTTTGYAAGGTTGTAGCACAACAGACGTGTGAAACCATACAACAAAACAGCACTATCACACGCTACTCCCATGACAAAAGTGAAGCTGACAATAATGGAAGGAGTAACTTTCTTTACTTGTCTGCATAAAATTTAGATGTGATACAATGTGTGGGGCTACACTTTATTTGTAAGCAGGGCCCGCCTTTGGGCATCCAAAAAACCAGCAGTGATCATGGAAAGGTTTAAAACAGCTGAACAGGATGGGGTAACATTGTGGGGAGAAAAGGAAGAGTGGGTAGGAGAGAAAATTGAAAAAGAGAAAAACTTYCCATATTGATCAATAACGATTTAATTTCACTGCTTACTCATACCTGCCTTCTTTAAAAGATTTCTTCTTGGAAAGAATGGGGAATGGAACAATGGACCTTTTATTTAAATGACTTCTGCTAATTGCTAAGGCACAAGGGATGTGTGCTACACAAAAACTTTTGGATAGGATTTATATGGTCAAATGACATCMGACAACTATGCTAATCATTCATGCTACCATACAATAAATGAAAATTCATTAAGAGCTTTTAAAGTATGATTCATCTCATCTCAGTGAGACATCTGAAAGAGATGAGGTGAATCACACTTTTGGTTCTGAAAGGTTGGGGTCTGGATGTGGGAAGAGGTGAGTGGGAAGATCAGTGCTATGAAAGCTCACAATCACAGTTCATCTAGACTGAAGGCTCCTGTTTTAAGACTTCAGAAAGGTTTGCTCAATCCTGATGTGCATCCCTGGTCACTCACTACATCAGGTTAGTCTCATATCAGACTCTTAATCTGTTTTAAAAGGAGAGAATTATTCAAAGAAGTGGGAAAAATGGAGCAAATGGTCTTTTCCATTTTTCCTCTGAATTTTAAAAAAACCTGATATAAAACAGCATATTTAATTGCAGAACCTTTTTCTTATTGACTCCTCTGATTAGGAAAACATTTCCATCAGAACACAGAAGATCAGGAGTTATCACTTCCTCTTTTGCTGATGTGCAATCTGCTTCACAGAAACAGCTGAGGTTGGACAGAGTGCTCAAACTCCTCACAACAGGAAATAGATGGAGGATAAATTCAGAATGGAATTGAGGAAGAAATGTTTTATGATGATGGCAGTGAGGSACTGACACAGGTTTCTCTGAAAAGTTGTGGATTCCCTATTCCTGGGAGTGTGCAAGGCCAGGCTGAATGGAACCTTGAGCAACCTGGTCTAGTRAGCAACAGGGCTGGACCTTAAAGATTCCTTCCAACCCAAGCTATTTTTATGATTCTGACTACTTCAAGAGGGAAAAAGAAAGAGAAGTGGATTTAATACTGGTGCACATCCAAGTCAAACTCAGCTTCACTCAAAATCACTGAAGAGGATAGACCCATGTAAGACTGACTAAATGTGTAAACTAACAAAGTTGAGTCAAACCTCATTTCCTTCYATTTCCACTGGATATGTGTTTGTAAAATCCATGAGCTCCACAAATGCTGATCTCTGATCCTGTGAATAATAATGTGTAATAATTCCATGAAACAGCAGACACTTCTGGTATCAGAAAGAGGAAAAGTGACAGGAACAAAAGTTACTCCATCAAAACCGGAAACTTCAGAAAAAGATGCTATTATTAATAAGTCAAAGATATTTAGTCATATCTTTCCCTGGGATTTTTAGCAAAAACACATTAAAATATTTTACTATTTACATCTACCTTGCATTATTTGCTTTACCAGATACATGTTTTAAATGCACCACAATTTTATTAAAAACATAYGTTCTAACTACTTTTCTAGTAAAAGTAAGCTTGAAGGCTCCCCATATAATTAGTCCAGCAAAGATGGACAAATAATAATAATTAATAGTAATAATAAKAAGAATAARATCTCCKTTTAAGACACTGTGGGTGAATGAAACTGCAGGCATAACACTTTGCAGTAACCAGAGAGAGAGAACAAAAGACTAACTGCAGCTGTGTAATGTCAGCTTTCAAATGAGAAGCAAAGTTCTACAAACTCAGTCATAACCCCAAAATGGATGTTGCATTTTGCTACTATCCAAGTAGAACCAAGCTTATTTTAAATCAGCAAACAGAAATAGCAAACAGCAAGCAGCAARCAAATCCAACATGAGTTTCACAGCTCCCAGTATGGAGAAACCCAAGAAAGCAATCACTTAAGTCATAACCTTAAAATACAGTTAAGAAGTGTTTGATTTTCAGGTAGTTAACCAAAAGAATGTCCCTTACTGACATAAAATATACAATTCCTAATTTCTAGCCCTACCAAGTATACCTTTCCTCATAACTGACCTGTGAGCATAGACTAACTTGGTGGAACAACAATAGCAGAGGACTAGTAACAGAAATATCATATTAACAAATGAAATGGGAATGGGAGTATCAATGCAAGCACTAGAAGAAAGACCAAAAGTAAGAGAAATCATGTGTATTGACAGTACAGAATATTCCAAGCAATAAAWATCAAAATGAATCATTTCTGTCAAGCCTGGACAGAATGCCTGGACTCTGTGAGACCACAGCACAGGTGTCTTGTCAGCAGAAGACCTTGCACCATGACAGTGGGATGCTGGCAGCAAGATTACAACATTTGACGTCTGCCATYCTCTGGCCTTTAAGCCAGAGAAGCAGATCATATCAATAAAAACTGTGCTTATTAAATGAAGAAAATCAGCAAATGAGCAGCCCCCTTGTCTAAGACTGAATAAAGGATTATTCAATATAAAGGACCATCCACAAC
Organism: Malurus melanocephalus; assembly: GCF_030028575.1. Classification (NCBI taxonomy): domain Eukaryota; kingdom Metazoa; phylum Chordata; class Aves; order Passeriformes; family Maluridae; genus Malurus; species Malurus melanocephalus. The sequence continues at coordinate 534,848 of NW_026623266.1, forward strand.
AACAGTAGACGCCTACGGAGCATAAATAATTTCACAAAAAAATCAGTCAGTCCATGGCTGCTAATCAAGAAAATRCCAAGAGATGTGGTAAGGGTTTGATGTCCTTTGTGTCACACAGAAGTGAGCCAGACCACCTCCGCACACGCACCCTGGGGGACGTGGATTAAATGGAGAGTCAATGAAATGTATGAAAGGAAGACCGTAAATGGTTAACTTACTCAAATATTTCATTAATAAGTGTCCCTGTTTCTCTCTACACAGTCTCTCATTGCTTTTTTTTTTTAATCACATTTATTTTCTACAGGTGTGAAATGAACTGATTTGCTCCAGAACACCCTACGAATTCAGATTTTAAGAAACGGTTTCAGGTAGCAAACCAGAAAAGACCCATGCAACAAGTAGTCCCACTAAGGCCCTTCCCTGATGCTGCAAGCCTGGCTGCTCTTCTGCAAATGACACATCATCCATGCTCCTGTGAGCAACGGGACATGGCACAGAGGAACCCAAACTGGGGCATCTCCAGCCTTTCCAAGGACCTAGTCACTTCTACAACACTCAATTAATAAAAGATGTAGCTTGGTTTTATCATTTAAWTTGTCAGATCTGGAACAATGAAGCCAAATCCAGGTTTCTAATTAATCAAATTCCACTTGCTRGAAGGAAGGGAACATGGGTAATATAAAATGCTTTGACTGATAAAATTATTGACTTGTTTTGACAGGTACCACCGTTCTGTCCAGTTTATATGAGCAAACAAACTATAAAATGTTAATTATAAACAAAGGAATAGCAGAGAATGTCTCCCCCTGCCCTTCRCTCCAGTCTCTTGTTGCCAATTTCMGCTTTACTACAGGACACTTAAGACTACCTATTTACAATAATAACTCACAACTGTGGACATTCAATATACTTGTTATAGCTGTGACTTATGATTACTGTTCATTATTGACAGCATATTCCTCTTTTATTTGGTGCATATAAAAATAAAATACGTTAAAAAAAAATTAAAATTTGTTTGACAATATTTATGCAATGGGTTACAAAGAGGGATTGATCTTCCTCTACAGAGCTCTGTCTTTTTTTACGATGAATCCGTTCTTGACAAACTAGTAATTCCAAGTATATTAAGTCATTTTATCTCATCTCCTTCATGTTGCAGTGGTAGAGTCAAATATCAATTTATTTGAGTGAGTTCTTACAACTCAAATTCCTGATGCATGTGACAGTTTATGCCAGAAGTACTTACATGAATAAAATTTGACTACATTTTGTTCTGCAGATGAAAAAGCCAATCTAAAGTACAGTATGATTCATAAAACTTTTACTGATATTCATAACATATTTAAAAGCTGTCTACTTGCATTGCCATTTCTAATTCTTGTTTCAGACTCTGCTCCCAGATCACTTCAGAGGGCTCTTTTTGTAACAACACTTGGATAATAGCCTAGACCAGGAAGGAGGCCCAAGTCCCTACATCTAACAGAGCATATTGTTATCTAGTGTTTCTCTCTAATAGCCTTGGGTTAAATATTTCAAGAATCTTTCTTATTGTTTTGACTTTTTTTCCCCCAGAAATATCTAGTGTTTTGGGTTATTTCCCAGTTGATGTCAGATAGAATAAAAATGATGTACACTGCCAATAGGCAAGAAGAATATACTCCAAAACCACCTTACACAAGGAGAAAATTATTGTTCTCCTTACACTGTATGGAATTATATATTTGTCCCTTCAGGTATTTATCTAACTGGTTTACACATTTCCTTTGTTCTTGCCCACAGTAATTTTTACAGTTATTATTTTTAGGAATCCCTACATTCCGGCTGCCAGTGCATCCCCTCTCCAGGCTGCTGAACCAAGAGAGATGCCAGATCACAGTACAGACTCTACYGAGGATCAAACTGAGCAGCACTCACAGCACTCACATCAAGTATGGCCAGAGTGCTCACCAGAGATGCTATGGCTGGATGCTGCTTGGCAGCTACGATTACACAGCAGGCAAGGAGAATGCTTGCCTTGATCACTGATAATTTTCTGTATGGAGACAGATTTTCRTCAAGGTTTAAAAAAAAAGTAACCAGCAATTTTTTTCATTTTTTATTTGCTTTTATCTGCATGAGTTTTTAGTCCTGTAAACTCAAATTTTCAAAATAAATTCAATACTGTATTTAGTTCTACTTTTAACTATTCTTGATTTAATAAAAAGAAAAAAAAAAAAAAACAACATTGATATTTAAAGCATTATAATAACACAAACTTGCTGCACAACCCAGTGSAAGAATGTGCAGAGGTGTGTCCTTGATGCTTGATGAAAACAGAGATATTGATCTCACTGAGATTAAAATTACAATACACTGCTGAATATGTACATTCATACTATCTCAAAGAGTTCTCTAAAAGACTGAAGGCTTGGAAAAATGACAGCCAGGTAAAATTCAGGAGTCTGTGGTTGTAGCTGCTATCTGGTGATGCAGTGATGGCAGGCTGATTTCCATCCCTTTGATTGGGAATATCTAAGCAGGTTTTCAGCATGTGTAATTTTAAAATTTGGCTACAATGCTGCCAACTATAGTTCCTTGTATCTGTTCCAAAACAGCTTCCTGCTGAGAGGCCCTGGAAAACCCTTGCCCACCACTGCATTCTCYGAGCTTGCTCTTCTGCTGGGGGCAGGGGAACATAAAGCATTAGGTTTTCACACACAAAGGGTTTATCAATATCACCTGAGACCCACAAAAGTCAGAAACAAAGAAGAGTCCAGAATATGGAAAAACATTTTCTGGATATAACAGGGATTTTCTGTTGAGTTATTCAGCTGTAGCCTCAGAGGCAAATATTAAAAACTCCAATGCTATTCCACCTACTTTTCAATTTTTTGGGSCATCAAAATCAAACAGTGAAGCCAAATTTATTGAGTTACAACATGGAAAAAAAGAGTCTGTTCTCAGGAGACAGAGTTACACTGCTTGGCTTTAAAAAAAAATTTTTTTGTTTACATTTCCAGCCAGAAAGGAAATGATGGGAAATTAAGATTATGATGCAAACGTTAATAAAGCTGCAAGGCAGTGAGTGCATGTTTAAAAACAATCATGCAGTTGGTACAGTAGATAAGCATTGGCTTACATTATCATAATTGTAAAGCTAATCTTTCTGTAATCTTTAATAAAGCTTTGAAAACACATCTTTTTATATTACACTGCTATTTGTAGGAATTTGTAAAAAAGTTCTCTAACAAGCAAATGAAAACAATCCCTTCTTTTCTATTGTTTTGCAGTTTAATGTTTTTCCCGTTATGGTTTTTTTTTTTGCCTGTATATATTTATCCCTAAAGATACATTCTCTTTAGATATAGTAGAAAAGAAAAGAAACAGCAAGTTAGGARAATACACTTAGAGCCTCATTAGAAGTTGTGTTTATTCTATATTTTTACATTTATTCAAATTAATTAGGAATAAAATTCCCAGACAGCACAGACAATGAGCAGTGGCCTAATTGCACAACAGTAATTTTTGAGAGTACTTTACAATTTGACTTGAAAAGATCAGGGAATTTTCCTAATTATTCACAATAATCTGACTTTTAAAGCATTAATGAGTATTCAAGTTCACTGAAAATCACACTAAATCACACTGTAACAATTTTACTAGTGTGAGTGCAAGAAAAAGAACACTATTTAGTTTTTGAGTTACGCTCACGCTCCAAGAATTACAGCAAGCAGTTTGTTTCTTTTGGAAAAAAAAAWTTGAAACAAAGTCTAAACATTTYACGTTAAAACCAGYCAAATAAGGTTTTTAAAAAAGTGAAGATTAGTGTTGAGAAACAGAAAACTTCAAGATCTGCCACATAGGAACAGGATTAACTGCTTGTATCTTATGTTTTTAAATGCCTTTCTCTTCTCACATCCTCATACGCCTACAACTGAACTGAATGAATGGTCACTTGCTTTTCATGCAGGAAGATTTGTATCTTTTTGGTGCCCCCACAAGGACAAATAATCCTCACATCCAGAGGCACTAAATATCAGAATTTTTGATTAGAGTAGACATGATCTGGCTGGCTGCCTGGTGACAGGATCATTCATATCTCACAGGGAACAATGGTAAACATAGCATAAATGGACTGTATGGCCAAATGTAATACAAATGGACTGCTAAAGACTACACCATTTTTTTTCTCATTCTTTTTTTTTTTCCTACATTACCAAAATTTTTCTTGGTAAGAGGTTTCTGGTTTTGTTTTGGATTTTGTTTCGCTTTTAATCCCACCCTCACCCCTGCTCTTTCATTCACTTGGGCAAAAMTTAGCTGGACTATACATGACTACACTTGATAAAGACATCGGAAAATGTTCAAAGCCAGGTTGGATGGGGCTTTCAGCAACCAGGTTTGCTGGAAGGTRTGACTGCCCACAGCAAGCAGGATGGAATGCAATGATCTTTAAGGTCCCTTCTGGTCCAAACCATTCCATGATTCTAAGCAGCCCGTTGTCCTAATTAACAGCAAAAAGCCAGGTGGGAGATTGTACAGTGCATTTTTAAGGTTGTCACRTGCTGACCTAAAAACTCACTAATGCCAAAAGAGACAACTCTGATGAGTTCCCTGCCTTTGGTCACACTTCCCCACTGCCTGTRCCATACTAGCCATGCCAATTTTCTAGCCAAATGGCAAATTGAAAATGGCATGGAAACCAASCCAGATTAAGCTGAACAGCAGACCAGGTGCCTATTGACCATCATTCACAGAGATGGCAGCAGGAAGAGCTGGCAGATGAGGATGATGTTGGGTTCATACATTCYCTTTGCTGGCTGCACACTTTTGTACGTGGCCCCTCATTACAGATCTGTGACTCCTATGGAGAGCAGTGCAAGGTCATTACTGCTGCCCTGCAAACTCCGTTTAAAGGATGTGGGAAGAAGGAAAGATGCAGGGACAGGAGAAAGTAGCTGAAGTGAGTGGGACAGAAACAGCTGTTTAGGCCAGTAATGCATCTGAAAAAAATCAATAAAAACATGCCTTTACAGCACGCGTCCTACTGGGAGGGAAAGGGAAAAATAAAACTGCTCTGCTAAGCCCAAGAGAGAGAAAGAGGACTTAACAACCATAGGCTTCTAATGCGCTTGAAAGCTAAGCCAGATCAAGAATGGAAGAAAAAAGTGTAGTAGCAATAATGCTTACTCAATATTTCTGTAATTTTTGCTCTGGAAGATACACCGGTGYTATGAATCTCTTTTCCCGGTCAGAACATCAAATATTAAGTCTTTAACTCACCCTTTCAAGAGAAGCACAAGGTTTGAGAATGTTGCGTTTAACCACCTTTGCGTGCATTGTGAGAATGTCTAATCTAAAGAATAGTTATGCATGCAGGTTGAAAGCAGGGAGAAACCAAATTATCTTCACTGTCCATTTTTTTTCAAATTTTTAAGGCAATTAGCCTCCTTACCATAAATATGCCCTTACAGTTACATTTATTTTAACTGCATCTCCTGTTAAAAATGCCATTTTCCATTAATATRTAACTGATAACCAACCAGCTCTCTGAGGTTTTATTTTGAGGAGAAATATCTGGAAATGGGATCAGCATGGCAGATGTCATCAGTGTAAATCCAAGAGAAGACCCCTTCCCCTGACTGTCTCCCCTCTTCCACAGACAATTAGAGCCTTTTTTCTTTTTCCTTTCCACTCACTGTTCATGCTCTAAAGTTCACTTCACCTAATTTATTTCCTGATGCAACAGAAATTCAGACACATAATGTTTGGGCAAAGGAAAAAAGTAACAGGGCATGGCTCCTCTACAATGCCAAGAGACAGGCAGGCAGTTACAGAAACCTGGAATGACTGCAATGAGAAGATCYAAAGAGCCTGCTATTGTTTTTACATTATTTATTAACCTGGGTTCAAATCCTGAAACACGGTTCACTTTCCACGCACAACGTACACCAGCTGTTTCAGGTGTAGGAACCAAATTTATGCTGACAGTCAATCACAGTTTGCCAGTCATTAACAAATAGTACCGATGTCATTTTCTGCACAAATTACTGTAATTACTGACAGCAGCACAAGATATTTCATCTCCTAATAATGCAAATGAAAAGCATTTGTTCCTGTAGATGTGCACACCAAGTGTGCCTTAAAGTAGTTATTACTTTTTGATGAGATGTTAAATTTTTTATGTCTTTGTACTATGTAAATCTGTGCTTTTCCTGACATTTTTTTCTTATATAGAATAATTTTTGAAATTTACTGACTTGACACAGGAGAAAATTATTCMAATTCAGGAAGAAATGCTATTTGCTTTATATATTAGATGATATATCTTTAGCCGAGTATAGCTGGGTCTCTGCTTAGTTGAAAGGCTCTTTGAGACAAATATTTAATAATCTGTCACCAATAAAATGGAGACAGAAGGAGCAGTCTGTCAGTTTGGGATATGTTTAACAACCATACATGTCAGGGACAGACTCATCTGTTTCTTTTATTTGTCCTCCATCTGATAAAGGACATTTAACATTTAACTTCTCCCCATTGCAAAGCTGAATAGGAACACTTTTTTGAAAAGCTCTCTGTCAATTATGCTGAAGCTTAAAAATACAAAATGAAATCAAAGTTCATTTTGCACCYTCTTATCTGTTTGCAATCCATCAATAATCAGTCCTCCATTCAGTTAYTTCCTTCTTAAGAAAACAGAGAGAAATCAAGGCACAAGTGTGCAYGTAATTTTGCTTTTTTATGTAAGGCAATTTACAGAGCAGTGATATTAAAAGTTGAACAGGTATACAAATGATACTGAGAAAGAAAATTGATGATGCTTACTGAACAGAAGACAAATAAGGCAAAGGCACTCTGAAAATGGATTCATGAGTCATTGAACCTTGCTTTGATCCTTTTTGTCTCTCTGAAACTGTAGTTCGGTCTCTTAGCTCAGTTTACCAATGATGCTGTCTTGCAGCACTCTAGCAAAAAAAAAAGAGGCAAAAATGTTTTATTTGCCAGTGAGAAACACCCTATACTCTCATAGAGTAAAATTTGTAAAGGCAGACACTTGAGCCTTTTTCTAGAAAGGTGAGGACAGGACCTCTAGTGACAGTAGAGGGGGTAATGGTTTTAAACTTAAAGAKGGTAGATTGTGATTTAATATAAGGAAGAATTTTTTTTTATAATGCAGGTGGTGAATACTGCCATGGGTTGCCCAGAGAGGGTGGATGCCTGATCCCTGGAAACATTCACCCCAGGCTGGATGAGGRTTTGAGAAACCTGGTCTAGTTGAAGATGTCCTTGCTCACTGCAGGAGGGCTGGCACTAGATGACCTTTAAAGCTCCATTCCAACCCAAAATATCCTTTAATCACCCTATGATTCTTTTACTTCGCAGAAATTATGCTAAACATTTGCTAAGGGAATTGTATTYTAGCTTACCTAACTAGAAAGAGAATGTGAACTCACATTTGAAACAGAATTACAGATTTTTTCAGTGTTCCCTGCCCATTAAAGCTTTTCTAAGAGCTTGTGCTTAGCAGAATTGAAACTCAGTGTAACACTTTCAAAACATGGTTGTTCAAGCCTGAATTACAGATTTTCTGTGAGTAAGACTTTCCCTCTTAATGAGATATAGTCCAACACAAGACCCTGCTGTTAATCCCTTGAGGGGTTCTAGCTATGAGGGGCATTAACATGGCCTTTCCATCAGCTATTTCAACTAATAATAAACCCTGAACTTTCCTGCACTGCCAGAGCCAGCTGTAGGTCAGTTTCTGGGAACTATACACGCAGCATTTCCAATAAAAAATGAAACCCTGGGGGAAAGAATGAATGTACTAACATCTYGATTTAGTCACAGACCATTTCTGGGCCCCACTTGGAAAATTTAGGGAGCTCTTTGGATGAAAAAATTCATGCCAGTGAGACTCACAAATGTAGAACCCAAGCCTACAAGACTGATTTTAGGTGTAAAGAAACTTAGTTCTGATTGGAGCTGGAAAAAAATGATTTATAAAAAGTTAAGACTTAGCATTAAAAGATTTTGTGCAGTCCAAAGCAAAGAAGTTTTTATTAGCCTTCAAATACTGAAACATGCTGTTATAATACCCTTTGGTGAACAACCAGCCACCTATCAGATCAAATTATTCCTAAGGAGCATGATCTGGGCTTGAGAAACAGAAAAAGACAGACTGAAGACAGAAAAATGCAGATTAAGACAACAGATTATTTTCCCATTCACAGAAGTTTCTTTTCTAAACTGTTTTATCCCTCCTAATAAAAAAAAAAATTAAAAAAATAATAATAAAAAAAAAAAATAGAAATGAAAAGTATTAAATTACTGTTGAGGACAGGCAAAGGAAGTGTTTTGGGTGGTTTCCTTTTTTTCCTGGAAGACACCCTCTTCATTTCTGCAGGTGGAGGATTTAAATAGCACTGTTCTTACTCTTTGTCTTCATAGTAGAGTGAGATGAAAAAAAAATTTGTTATGGTTACTGAGTCTTGGGACTGGAAGAAACTCAATGGATGATTAGTCTTTTCAACCTGAGGTAGAAGCAACTGTGGTTGCTTTATGTCTAACAAATGGCTGTCTGGCACATCCAGATATTCCCCATGCTGCAGACCTGATGTCCTCCCTGGTAATCTATAACATCACATCACAGCCCTCGCTTCTGCTAAATCCAGTACAAATCTTGTTTATTATTTGTCTATTAAACTTTGTTTCACACCCTCCCTAAGGAGCACAGAGAGCAAACTCACTCTTCAAAGATGCGCTGCAAGGCAAGATTGTTATCAAGATTGCCCATAAACTGGCCCCACCGCCCACTTAGTCTTTGGTGTTTCAGATAAATGGCTTCAGATCACTCATTTATTCATTKTAGGACAGGCTTTCTAAATCTCTGATCATTTTTGCAGCTTTCCTCTGGAGTCCCTCCAACTGCCGTACACCCTTCTTGAAGTGAAAAGCTCAAAGCTTTACCTGCAAAGGATGAAAGGAATTCTCCTGTGTCTTATAAACCATGCCTCAATTTATAAAACCAAATATAGCATTTGAATATTTCATCACAGTAGGATGTGCAAGAGACAAGWTGTTACAGCTAACGAAGTTCTAGCTACTCTGCCCCAGGATTCTTTTCCCAACAGTTTCAGGTTAGCACTATTTAGCAGATTATGTGGTTATTTCTGAAAGAACCTTGCAGTTGTGTTGCTGAAATTACATTCTTGCTTTTTCAGACCACTTTCAATGTTGAACCCTCCAAGCACAKGGAGTCACCTGAGAAAAATGTGCAGAAGAAAAGTATGGCCTCCTCTGGTAATCATTACTCTTCAACATTTTTCTAGGCGCTTATAAAGAGATTTCCCACTTTTTCCACTATTTTTCTGAGGTTTTAAAAGCAAATTGATGGCTTTATAAAACTTTGGCTCCTCATGYTCACCAAGATGTGTTTTCTGCTTAATCTTCCCAGCTTTTCACTGGGAAAYRCTTTCTCACATGGGTGTCCAAACGCAACTATTGTCAGCACTCAGATTTCATCAGACAAGTTCTGGKGGTCTGTCATCAAGGCCATCAGGACTCGTCAGTGTGTGAGTACCTAACTTCTCTAAGTGCTACCAGATCTTGCTGCTTTCTGTGAGGCTGAGATCCTGTCCCTTTGTTTCTGATTTTAATCATCATAGCAACCTTATCAGAGATGATCCTTCTGTGAAAACTGATGCCAGGAAAAAAGCAGGCACTTTTCAAATCTTGCCTTGAAAGCACCTACAATCAGAATCTACAGTCTCTCTGTAACTGCCAAGTACATCTATTAAACTACAATCTGGCATTATAGAGGAGGTCTGACTTGCTTTAATTATATTTAAAACTATAATTTTCAATAACTTGAATAAATAATTTCARAAATTTTGGCTATGACATTTGGTAATAATTGGAATTTAGAAGTGATACACATATGACTTTGGATAATATTTACCCCTGGTCTGCTATTTACACTGAGTTTATTTTTCAGTTACAATATATAAAATGTAAATGTGCCTGCAATGAACAATTTTACTAAATTATTCGCTCTAATTTTATGTTGCCTTATTTCAGTTCTGTCAGAGTGCGTAATATGCCTTTCTATTAATTTCATAAGACAACCTACAAGTTGTTTTGCGTAAGAAACAAAATAAACAAAAAACAAAACACAGTCTTGAGAAAGAAAAGTCTATCATGCCCTTATTTGCAAATATCATTTTCTAAAATAAATATGTCAAGCATGTCTTGAGGCTATTGTGCTTTTAGCTTATGCAACATATCTTTTCTCATATCCSAAAGAGTTTTTGTGTCATTATACCCTTTTTTACATGTCATGAAGCTCAAAGATGTTGCTTTGCAACTGTTTCTTCATATCAATGAATAATGATAGGACAAATTTTTTTTCTACAGAATCCAAGAGCAGGTTTGTTATTTGTTCATATAAATTACTACTCAAAATTCGGAAGCCAACATCCCAGGTAATGAATCCAGAGCTTTGTGTTCTYGGAATATTTTGGATATCCTATCTAATGATTACGGTTTTATGATGACTCCCTCCACAGATATAATTTGCTTGTCCAAGCTTTCAGAGTTGTGTTTCTCTCCCAAATTAGCCACTACATATATAAGCATCTCCTTGCCTTTCTTGTATAACGACAGCCAAAATCTGCCCTGGAAAAGGTCACAGTATATTTTTTCATCTCCCAAGCAGACCAAATGCTTGATGTTGAGAAAAATGYATCACCTTGCTATTGGACCAAGTAGCAGAATTTCTGAATGAAAAAGTCCTAAATGAGTCTCTTCAAGGTAAGAAGAACAAGCGATACTCTCATAAATCAATGACTTTACTGCCCACTCAGAAAAGGCAGAATTGAAGARGAGCCATCAGGGATGTCAGGGAGCACAAGTCTTTGGCACAGCAAGACCCTGTTTTTGCAAGAAGCTTGATCTTTCTGTATCTGCAATAGTAGAACCTTCACAGCATGTAAAAGATGAGCTTTGTACACATCACTGATGCCATGCAGGCAGCACCAGAACATTTGGGCACTAGAGTCCGAGAGCCTGGATTTCCTGGTCTCATTTCTTACAACAGCACAATTRGAAAGTATGGTCATCTGCACAGACTATGTTCCACAACAAACAGTGAAGGGTCTTCCATCCAAACTCCAAAAAATAGCTGCCAACTCTAGGAATGCTAATATCATATTTAAAGAAACAAAACAAACAAACAAACAAACAAGCAAACAAAAAAAAACAAAAACCAACCCTAACTGATGAAGGAAAAGCAGTTTTTCAAAGCCATTGGGCAAATGTTCTAAAATAACAAATGGCAAGTTAAAGCTAAAATACTACATTAAAATTTCTTTTTGCCAAACGTATTATTTAGTTTTCATTAAGGATAACCAAAATTTTATCTAGAATTTGGAACACTGAAAGCAAAACGAGGATGACAGACCTGCAGAAAGGACTAGRGTATAGCACTGGAAACAGCCAGATGAATGACTATTACAGTTAATCACTTCGGTGTTTGACTACTAAGACAGCTGTTCCCTTCAGATGTTCAGAGATGCTTTAATGTAACTACTTACTTTTTTTTTTTTTTAAACTAGTGCAAACAAAAGAATAATACTGTCATTGTAGAATGTTTTTAAATAGGTTGCAGTGTGATATTTTATTTACCATACAACTTGAGTCTCTAAAGCTGCAGCCAGAATTGTCTCTCCAYCATGATTAGAATCTGTTATGCCTTTCTCAGAAGACTTAAAATTCTGCCTTAAAATGTGTGCCCATGCTTAGGATTACAGGAAAGAAAGAGACAAGAAAGCAATAAAAATGAAGAGCTACAGCTCCTCATGTTATAAAAATTTAATTAAATACCATTTATTCTTTTAAAGGTGCTTTTCATGGCAATGCAATATTTTGCTGCTGTATGTTGTTGTCTTCCCAACAACAGATATCTTGAGAAAAATCTGGACATCTGAAAACTATCAAGAAGACAAAATGTGCTACATAGATAATTAACTGAAAATAAAGGATGAAAACACTGTTCTGYAGTTTCACATGACTAATTTGCACATTTCCTTTTATATTCAAAAAGGCTGAATGTCTCCAAAGAAGGAAACATAGGGTTTTCAGACTACTCAGGTGAAATGRAAGATATTTTGTCAAAGAACATATTCCACACAGGAGGCTAACTCTCATCTGCTGTTCCAGGATGTCACATCAGGCTCCAGCAATAGCTCTCATATAATTGTTTCTTATCAAAGTGAAGATCAAACATAATCATTATCTAAATTTACCTGAAGAGTTTAAAACAAGAATCAGAGAGGTAGAGGAAAGAGGCCAAAAAAGCTGCCACTCCCTAGGAAATTCTCACTATTCCACRAAGAAATAGAAAAAAAGATATCGGTCTCTCCACAGAAAGTTTTTTTCCACTCAGCCCAGTAGTTTAGCAAATGATGCCACTGTCCTTGCCTATCTTTTGATTTACTGTGTATCTGGAAATACCGATGAGACAATTAAAACTCTGCTACAGTGTCTGCTGCATCTCCTCCTTCTCTTAAGCTGACGTAATGAAAACAGCARTGGCAAACATAATGAAAGGGATCTTCTCCACCTCCCTTTTTAACTCTGGTACAGCACTCTAGAACAAGAAGAGAATGATGAAACTGTTCTCTGACCCACACATTTACAATCTAAAGGAAAAAAGGAGTACAAAGGCATGCTATAATGACAATTATTAAACTTACTGCATTACATTTAGTCAAGAGAAAACTTTAGAATTGAAAAAGAAGTGGCCAAGATCCATGGGGAATTTTCCTCACACTTGGCACAGACCAAAAAAAAAAAAAAAAGGCAATTAGTCTTTGGGATTTAAAAAAATTACATAGAGTGAAAGGGCACATGTCAAGTAGAATCCCAAAGCACACACATCACAGTTTTTCATGCAAGCCCAAGACAAAGGATGTTCCAAGAAACTTTTCAGCAGTGYGCTGGAGATCATTATGTAACTGGGAAATCCATTTAGAAAGCAAGTTCCTTTGAAGCATTTCCACAAGGACGGGATAAATCAAACACAGAATTTTTAAATGGTCTGCTTTATTGTCACCCAGAAGGACACCATACGAGCCAAAGCTGTAGCTTCATCCATTACTTATCCAACAGCTGAACATGGAAATTAATAAGCCCTTTTTCTCTATATGGCTAGAGGAAGCAATC
>NW_026623266.1:548102-561389 GCF_030028575.1 Malurus melanocephalus
TTTGTTCTCTCGAATTTTCAGAAAAAAACATTAAGAATTAAACTTGTGAAGGTGACAAGGACAGTACCAGGGGAATCTTGTAAGCCATGCTAACAGCTCTTGATTTTTAGCAAAAGCCACAGAAGTGACTTTGACCACAGTCAAAGGAACAACACCACATGACAGAATGATAAAAACCAGGGACACACTGGAACACCACACCCCTTGCTATTCAGAGCTGATGAGACTATCTAGGCAACTGGACAATAATAATAAAAAAAAAATCCTATTTAATTCAGAAAGGACAAGCACAGAAGATTTTGTCAATTGGAATGTCAATGATCTACTTAGCTCAAAGATGGTTGAATTTGGTCTGATGTGCCAACAATTCATAGCACCATCTTCTGCCTTTTAACTGCAATTGTAACGAGGAAGACAACAGACTGATTTTCTTTCTGAATTGAAAACRAAAAGCAACAAGCCAAAGCTCATTTTTCTTGAAACAAAATCTYCAGTCTGTTTGCATCCAAGACTACCTGCACATCAATCTTTCCCTGAGCCGCTGCTTCTGCTCTATCACAGCCACAGTTCATTGGGATGATGTGTGTTCTGCTGAAGCTGCCTCATCAGTAACTATTGCTGAAGCAATTCAGCAATGATCTTAATGCACAGTGCTGGATTTTTATAGCCATCTCAATTGGCTATTAAAATACAGCACTGCACTTTGAAATTGCTACTGCACCACTTCAGAAATAGTTAGCATGATGGAGTTGCAGAAAGCAATGTTMATTTCAGTGGAAACTTCACTCTTTGTGAATGATTTCTGGAAAATGATACTTWAAATCTACTATGAGATTAGATGTTCATTTTGCATATGAACACAGGATTCTCAGACCTGCTTGGAGAGTTCTTAAAAGCTGAATGATTTCAAGGGAAAACTAGACAAAATAGATGCTTATAACATTGCTGCACAATCTTCCCAGTCATGTTGTTTACTTCCTTACTGCTAATTGAAAATGACRGTTAAATATAAAAGGGGAAAATCATAGTTGTCATGAAAACAGAAAAGACTTCAAGCAAGTAMTATCCTACAGCTCAYAGGATAGCTACAGTTTTAGGTGAGACAACCAGCCAGAAGGAGRGATTTTGAATTCCATGTGAAATTATCTGTTTTGATTTGGAAAACAATTTGTTTATTGACTGACTACTAATCTCCAAAGATGGTGGAATTTGGTCTGATGTAATAAGAATTCAAATTCACCACTTTCTGCCATTTAACTGCATTTTTAACAAAAACCAAGAAACATCATAGATTTACCTTCCTTCTTCACTAAAGACAAAAGGACTATAGAAAAACCTTGAAAAACTACAACTGAAACACCACTCTAACAGTAACTTTTATTTTGTGAAATCGTATACAAGAACTACTTTTCTTCAGGAATGGAAGGAGAATCGATGTGGGTTTTTTAAAGAAAAACTTCATATATGGTAATTTAGACAAATTAGATGGCATGTATTTAGGTACCAAAGGCAGATAATACATTTGTTATTTTATTTATACCATAAAGAAGACTATGACAATAGAAGCTGTATGCATTTATCATCACTTAAATTAAAGAACATGATCCTCAGTCTGTGAAACATAAAGGTGCAGAGTTAACCTACAATTTTACCACATCACTCACTGACAATACAAATGTGTCAAAATATTGTTGGAAAACAGCRTAGGCTTTTATAGCACTATCACAGAGCTATCTAATTTTACCATTTTCAAGAGAATACAATTTTCATATGACAAACCATCAGATACTCACACATTCTTATATTAGACAATCCTAGCCTGCAGGGAAGCCATGCTTTTTAGTGATGATAACTTCTAAATGATGGTTTGAGTCAYTATCTTAAAACTGGAATATTATATATTAGTGCTTGATGGAGCACTTTCTGCTAATTGGAGGAAATATGTGTCCCTTCTGGCAAAGACATTTCACAAAAAATGGTTGTTTAGTTTCAACTGTGGTGATTTTCTCTTTATACCTGTAGTAACAGATAGATACTTTTACAGTAATATGAAGTGAAGCATTGAAATTAGGAGTTGAGAACCAAAATAGTTTGTTAAACCCAGGTTTGAGAAATTTTGCCTTCTTTCTCATTTTTATACAGCTCTGTCTTTTAAGTTACCTCATKTTGCTCTGTTTTTGATAAGGATTCACAGAGCACATAAGGAAGAGAACACTGAAAACCAGAAGTAAATTCACAGCTTATGAGATCGTAAGACAGAAATTCTTTAAAGACCATAAGAATAGGTTCTGTTTAAAATGTGAAAAAAATATTTTGTAGRAAACACTTCAGACCTAACAAAACATTTCTTAATTTTTTAATTAAGAAAACGTCTACCTAACTTGCCATAAAACCCCCTATTCCCACATGCTAAAGTTTGCTATGGCATATTTAGTGTGTCTTAATTAGAGATAATAGACCATTAAAGTAGTAGGAGTGATAGCTGCAATAATTTAAAAAAAATAAATTGTATCATCATCAGTCTGAAGCAAGCACTTGCAATCAGTTATCAAACAGCAAGATCTGACAGATCTCACTGTTCTCTGAAATTGGGAAATAAATGATTGGGGTTCTTCCCCAAAAGCCCCTTCTTTCATTTTAAGTGCTGAAGTTATTACCTGAGATAAAAAGGTAACTTGACTTTGCTTTGCTAGATAAAAGTGATGTTTCCTCTTTTCCTTACTGAAAGCAGCACTTGGTAATTTCTTTTTTTAAAAAAATCAACCCTCTATTCTGCTATTCCGAATTGAACACTTTTTTTTTTTTTTAGCAGACATTTTGAAATACACATAATTGAGCTGTATTTTTGTGTTGTCATTGCTAGCTGGGATACTGTCCRTGCAACAGAACATAAGATATTTCCAATAAAGCCATCAATCCAAAATCCAAACTAAAACATGTCTATTCTCATGAAAAAAAGAAGCATGAACTTCTAGGAAACTACAGACAGTAATCGACTGCAGGAYATTTCAGTAACAATCCAAGATAAATCTACAGTGAAACCGTACCTTATATTGAAGGTGAAAAATCTCTGCATCTTCTCAAGAAAATCCCATAACTGAAYAGAGAGTTAAAAAATACACTACTTWAACCATACTGCTTTTTTAGCATAGTAAGAAAGCTTCATTACCATTCACTAACTTCATGCAGTGTCATCAAGAATAAAACCACCAGTTATGGGAAAAGGAAATCTACCATGTGCCACAGAGTCCTCTTCTTCAGTTCTGCACAGAACACAACGAAATGGAAACTCTGGAACTGGTTATGCCCAGTGACGTAGTCTAACTTTTAAAYGGATATACATAGCTCTCACAATGAATGCACACTATGCCCTATATATTAATCACGTGTTATTTTTGAATATTCTGTTGAGATGTCTGGTTTAGGAGCTTAGCCTTTGCTGATTAAGAAAGTTAAGATAAGAAGTATAGCCATCCAGAGGGAGACACAGAATTGGGCTGAAGAGTGCTTAAGAGATGCATTAATTTTTAATTTAGAGCCCCAAAACATAACAACACTCCAAATGGATTAAAAGAAAGGTTTTGAAAATGCCCTAAGTCTGAGAGCAGAAACATTAGAGAAATAAGTGGTCCTAAGCATGCTTTGTTAAGAGCCCAGAACAGGGTGGGGTGAAACTCATGAGAATGTGTCACTGGCTGAATTCATCAGGAATGAGCAAAAAGCATGCATATGGAAAACAAAAAAAGCAACRGAGCTGCTGGTCTGTCCAGAGCCTTTTTATCTAAAATGCAGTGACCAAAAGGGCAGCTCCAGTAYTGCAGCAAGATTCCTGCACAGTTCAAACACTCTAATGATAGGCACTGTTATMATGAAGGGTGTGGGAAAGTAATTCTCTTTATCTATGACTTTATACACAAGCCAACCGAATATCCAGATAGCAAAATTAGCTGTCCTTTATATTGCTCCTTTTTTGGGTGCTCTTAAGTCTGACATTCTCCTCTCAAGTTTCCTGGTACTCTGTTCCACTTCACATACCCTGAACTTCATTTCTGCAGTTGTACTGTAAAAGTACTGTCTTTTAAGACACCACATTTCCTATAGAAGGGAGGTCAAAAGTTAATTATCTGATCCAACACTGCTGTAGTCACTAGAATCCTTATTTTCTGCCTTTATTCTTTTTTTTTTCTGGTACATCATATCAGTGTTTAAATTATCAGTCAGTGGGTAGTTAACATATTACATGACCTCTGTGTTTATCCAGGTTTCTGTCTGCCAGAAATTTTTTACAATGGTAGAAATACATTTTTCTGCTGATAATTTTAAAATTACATTTTAAAAAATCAAGTTTAATTCCTATAACTAATTGTGCATCAGCATACTACTCAATGCTTCTGTGTTTAGTAAAAGCGAATTTGAAGTCGGATAGGACAGCATGAAAATCTTGAAGTCAGTGTAACTACTTTGGTTTAAAATCCTCCAGTCAAATGCAATGAAATGGGATTGAACACTGTAATCCCTGAAGAGTGACTGAAGTTCACAATTCACTGCCCATATACAGTTCTTGGCAGGATCTTACAGGAAACCAATGCACAAGTTATATTACAAAGCCATTACAAAGCACCATTAAATTGCTTTGTTTTGAATATCTGCTTGTTTGCTCCCCAGGAACGAATACTGCAGCATACACAATCCATTTTAATTACTGCTAGTCTTGTTTCAATACAGAGCAAGAAAAGCACATGACTTAATGACAGGATTTTCAGTGGWGTCTGAATCCCAATGATTTTCCATAAGAAAGCTGCACGTACATCTTTTCTCTGTTACAGCTGTCAGCCCCTGCAGAGATGCTGGCTGCTAAAACCTGCAGCGCCCTGGGAGCGACTGAAATAAAACACTGTGGGCTACTCAATCCTTTGCAAAACCATGCAAGAGGCATACAAAAGACCAAGACATCCCAAGCACGTGAAAGAAAAGAAGACCCTGCGAGGATGACAGTCAGTAATCACCTTCAAGACACAGGCTAAAGCTATCTGCCAACATTAGCAATCAGGTGTGTCAAAGTGATGATCAGCTTTAAATGTCTCTACAGCTGCAGCTCTCTTGCAGCCCTTGATGATACAACTCATTTGTGTCTTTGCTTACCTCTTTTCCCCCAAAAAATTAAACTAGAGGATTACACACATCGTTTAGCACATATGATGCTAGGAGAGCCTTTTTGTAAAGCAACAGGAACAACTGCACAGGGATCTGCATTAAGAAGGGACCTCCTGGCAGCACTCCACCATGCCCTTTCCCCTGTCATACGTCCAAAGCCATCACCAGACAATGCTTATTTAACATCTTATGTTCAAAATATATTTTGAACCATATTAATTAATACCAAATTAACCAATGTCTTTTGTATGGTGGTTGCTAGCTACATAAATTAACACCCATTCAAACAACCCMGCTAACCTCTGTGGATACTAACATGTTAAAGCCCTCATTCTGAATATCCCAGGTGAAATTAAAAGGATCTTTACATAAAAAGCCTTGCAAATTTCCTTCTTTACCACTTTCAAGKGTTGAAAGATATAATCTGCTACACATAGACAGGCAAGCCAGGGATCTCTGAGTTGACTTGGTATTATGGAAGCCAAGGCTTGCTTTCATGTGGTATAYTCTCAGAGCAGTAAGGAATGAACTCAGTAAATGCTGGGTTATACACTGACAGAGACAGTCGGAAGAACTGAAAAGGTATTTGCTGCTCCAAGTTTGGTGTGGAACAAACTTCTTGTCTAAAAAACWGATTTACTTTCTTTATTAATTTTGTGAATAGGAAAGAAGGAATAGTGTGGAAGCCACCATGATGGTTTTCARGTCCTGCTCTGGACACCAAAATATTCCAATTTCACTCTGAAAAGTAAGAAACATTTTATATAAATACTAAGTGGTTTTTACATTGCATAGTAATGGTGTGGAAGAGCAGTTCACAGATAAATCACCTAAAATATGAGGAGATAAACACCACAGGAGTGACTACAGGCCAAAAGTCACAGGTTTTATTCTCAGCTTCTGCTGAGTTTGATGCGTCTCAAGAAAAATTTTTTTCATGGAATATTTTGAAAAAAATCAAAGGAAAAGTGCTATAGATATTTAAAATAGTATTGATAATATTTTCTTCTCATCTATTAATTATTACTTTCCTTCATTTGCTTTTTCATCTGTGGAATACAGAACGCATATAGACCATGCTTCCTTACTGCCTGAATTATGAAGGTAAAACCCCTGGCTTTTCCAGAAAACCTGATCATCAACTTATTTTTTATCCAAGTTTCCAGTTAACTTGTTTTTATAAAAGTGARAATGTTAAAAAAATCCAACTTAACAATAAAATTCATTATTTATAGCACTTATCTGTAGTAGACKTCATGTAAGAATATAGCTACAAAATCATGTTTTCAGCAGTAAGCAGCAAAAGTTCTTTACTTTGCCATAAAAGGCACTTTTTTTTTATTCACTCTGTTTTATGAAAATAATTGTAAAAAGAAATAGTCTCAGACACACACTCAAAACAAACACAATGCAAACCCATTATTAGATAATGATTGCCTGTCTTGTCCATTTCCACAATGTAGCAAAAATTTGGTCACGGTGAAAAATTTTTACTGTGTCATCACAATCAGAGAGGACATGTTAATTTTAGTTTCTTTAGCCTTAGGTCTCTCCAAATGACTATCATATCACACCGTTTAATTCAAAATCTTTAAAAACACTGCCTGCACTTCTACTCTGAGTTCATATGCATACAAAGTACCATTAGAGACGCTTTTCTATTAGAAAAACAATCCAGCATTGTGGCTGACCACGAGAATTCAGGCTTCTGGGAATTTACTGTCAGATGCAGGTTTAAATATATTTTACTCTTCTCCGAGAGCACAGCATACTGAATAAACTGCAGTGTCAAATAGTGCACGCTTTCCAGTGCTGCACTGTCTTTGTTGAGTATGAGAGGTCCATCTCAACAATACGTCTCAATATATTAAATATACTCCACTACTGGTATAAAAAACCCTATGGARAAGTATACTGTAATACGCACATGAGGACATGTAGAGGGGAAAACACTGAAAAAACTGCAGATTATTCACTAGAGATAAAACAGGGAGAGTAATCTCATGTGTGCTGCATATATTAAGATACATGCAAATGTCTTCTTTTCATATATATATATATATATATATATATATATATATATATATATATATATATATTTATCAAAGACCTGCTTATGAAATAGTTATTATGGATCCAAAAGCTCTACTGCTGTGCATTCTATTAACATATACTGTAAAAATATGCATTTTCTTTGTCCAGAAATTAGCTATGAGGAAAAATGTTTATAGAAAGGAATTTGGCTTTTTGTTCTGTAACCAGAAGATTCTGCTGGAAGCTGATTTAGGCTAGTGAAGGTTTTGTGCTAGATTTTCATGYAATTGTGTAGAAAGACAAAATAAAATTCTCCTATGTGTCTGGGTAAGTYGGTATTCTTGTCTTCATGTTCCAAAGATAACTCTAGAAGAAACTATCATGAAAGAGAGGATAATCTGGACAATCAAAAAGCAATGAGAAAGGGAAGAAAAATGAAACTGCATTCAACAGCACCTTACATGAAAGTCAGAGGTCTCAGTAGAGGAACTTTAGAGGTAGTATATGTACTGCCAACCTAACGCATGGTATCTCATTGTCTCTTCAGAAGGTAACAAGCCGTCYCTGCTGTAAACATCAAACGAAGCAACCACAACTCCTTGAACTCATTTATATTTCAGGAAGAGATGCAACCATGGATTCAAGTTCTACCAGCCTAAGTGAACTATATTTCAATATTTGACAAGTCAACCAGTTTGCCAATCAACGAAGTCATATGCCATTTAAGCTATAAGAAAGGTTAAACATCAAGTTTAAAATGGACATCTTTGTGTTTTGTTATCTACCTTTAGGTCCTTTGAACAACTTGATTTCTACCACGGTCTCCAGTATCGGTCTTCTTCGTCGGACGTACAATCGCACTATGGAACCRGCCTCCTTCAGGGCCTCCACGGCTTTGCTGTGGGACACTTCTGACACGTCAACCTCGTTCACTCGCAGGATACAATCGTTGACCCTACAAGAAAAACAAAGAACCACAGGCACTGAATGCTTCAGCTTTTACCTTGGACTGAACAGTGTTGTCAGTAGTGCTGTAAAATGCAGACTACTTCATTGGGAATGACAGAAACACAGGATATGGTGAGTTGGAAGGGACCCACAAGGATCATCAAGTCCAAGTCTGCCAGATGACAGACACAGTGCAATATGCTTCACAAGCAAGGAGACAAGAGCACTCAGTCCTTCCAAAAGACATACCTGAGTCAAATTGGAGTGTACCTAATCACTCACACCTACCATCCTCCTTCATAAATTGGGATTAGATCCACTACCGTGACAGAAATCACTAATAAACAACTTGTCTTTACAGACTTCATTAAAACAATTTTGACTAAACAATATAATTGATTTAAAACACTTATGCTGCATGCTTATTACTACTATAGTTGCTGTTAAGGAAASCACAGAGTGTAATACAAAAGTTGTCAGAGCAAAAATGTTGTCCTACAAAAAAAAAAGCAGACAATTTAAAAGAGAATGGTTGATGCTAAAGAACTTACTCAAGTTAAATTTTTTATGTTTTCAACACTGACTGTAGGCCACAAGATGTGCTGTATGGCAATACCATTTTTATTTAATTAGAATACTAATAAATAAATACTAATCCCTTATAGCCTACTTTGAGCATTTACTACAACAGTTGTGGATGCACATAAAACCACCCTCAATGTCCTGGTCAGATGTCCTTATCTGACAGATTTGCCCTAGCTGGAAAGGAAATCCACCAGATAAGGGCAGTAAAATGCATCTCCAAAGCAGCAGGCTAATGACTTAGCTAGTGGGCCATCCATTCTTTGCAAATGAGAGCAAGAGAAATGAGCAAATTCCAAAAAACTAGATTAACTGAGACTTCCTGCTCTCATTGTGAGATGCCTCTAAATATTTTGGATACAGAAGCAAAAGGCATATTGTAAATGAATGTGTTCTTCTGCATGTCTGAAAGGACAATCACCGAAGCAAATATGGGTTGCTAAAAACATTGCCATTCCTGCTATGTTTCTATACATGAAAATCAACTATCAAATGTTACTCTTTATGGCAAAAGAACACTTGAGCTGGGTATTGATCAGGAGTGTTAACACATAGAGGGAGAATAAAGTTTTACTAAATTTATCAGTAACTCAGAATTTCAGATGGTTTTTGTCATGTTCTTGTCCAGCTGTTTCTGTTTAAAACAAACCCAAATCAAYAGAAATGAACACAGGTATTTGAAACTGGTCAGACTTGGACAGGACATAAAGTTGATGCTTCCCTTCAGAGAAGAAGTACTCAATGGTTTACTCCAGTGCCAGAAGTTTTCAAGGTTGGAAGGGACTTTATGCAACCTGGTCTGATGGAAGGTGTCACTGCCCAAGGCTGGAAATGAACTAGAGGATCTTTAAAGTCCCTTCCAACCCAAATCAAACTGTGCTACTGGACCCTGGATAGTTATGTCCAACAATCATGCCAAAACAGTTACAACTGACAGAAATAWGAGAGATTCTTTGTTGTTGCGGGGGGAAGGTCAGGGACTCAGAGGTTTACTGATAGTTGTTGCTATCTTCAAAGCAAATAAGGACTTATATTAAGGAAAAATTCCTACTTTTATGGGCTAAAATTTCACTRTATTAATCAGAATTTGATTTTTACTGTTTTCAAGAAACCATGCAGACATCCTTGAGAAGCTGATAAATGCTTCAGTCAACTTGTAAGCAAACAAGACGAGTACAATCCTTAGGCACTTACTGGACATATAATAGGTGACAACTGGTAATGATCATTCTGTTCCCTTGTTCTGTGCAATATGGTGCCCTGGAGGGAAAYCCAAAGCAGCGTAGCAAGGCAGCTAAGAGCCCCAGAAGACCAAATGGTGCTGCCAACACACATTAACCCACTTGCAGCTCCATGACAGAGCGAGCTGGAACCAGCTATAGACAGGAGAACAAGGGAATAATCTGTACTCAGTGGATCAACATCATGACACTAAATCCTGCAGTAATCCACGGGTTTTAATCATCATCTGATACCTCAATGTTAACTGGTGTTAACAGGGGAATCGTGCTTTTCACAGCCACCATGCCTTCCACTGCACAATGGCCAACATTAATAGATTTTTTCCAAGCAGAGCTAACTGGTTATTTTAGTTGCCTCCTCAGCAAAACTCAAATTGATACAGACTTTATTAATTGTTTAGTTAGAGCTTAGAAATCAAGGTAAAAACAGGTATTATGGGAAAATGAGTGCAAGGCTACGGAATATATCAGGTAGATATATACCTCCATATATCAGTGTGGAGATATCAGGTGGGCTACAAAAGTAAGACAGAGAAACACTAAACTTTCTCTTATTCCTTTGTTCCTCCTTTGTCTAACCGTTTTAGCCAAAGTTTCCCTAAAAAAGTGTTGATACYTTCTTCCAAAACTTACAAGAGCACAGCACTTTACACACGAACACAAGGTGGCAAGCTGAAAGGATTCATTAATATCTTTTCTTCAAGAGATCAGCAAATAAAATTACATTACCGGACCTAAAAAGAATATGCCTAGTCCATTAATTAGAGTTCATATAACTTCCTTCCAAGGAATAATACATTTTATTTAAATTTCCACTAAGAATTCAGAATAAAGGATAACACATTTACTACTGCAGTCTTAAGATCTGTCTTTAAAATCACAGAATACAGAGCTAACATCAAACACCAATGACATGTATGCACTTTAGGGCATAGTTTTCTTATGTATAATGATCCTTAGAGACACGATACAATTTCTGTAGCAAATTCATGTACACTTTCATACCCCTTTCTAATACTGTAATGTAAACCTATTTCTATATCTATTTTAAAAATAAAGATAGAAAACTTATGAGTGGAAGAAAATCCCTCTGTATTTCTGCAAACTGGAGGAGAACTARTGCCTATGAAAACGTCTGATGAAGGTAATAGCCAATCCTAACTCAAAATTTTACATGCATGTAAGTTACAATGAAATTCCAAATATCTAATTCAATGGTTACTACTGAAAATACTACTTGATAAAAGCTATGGTTGGGAGGATTCTAACTTATGAMTGACACAGCAGAATTAGAATTGAACTTCAAAAATTTGAAATCCTACAATTGGTTTTGATTTAAAAATATGTGCAAATATTGGTGCAATAAAATGGTAATCCAGCTATATTTAACATGAAGACACAATTTGAAGTATTGAATCTAACCTATACTTCTAGCAAGAGCAGAATTATCTTTGGTTCTGAGGAAAATAAATAAGGACTAAATCCACAATGTTTCATTTCTGAGAGAAAAACATCATCCTTCAAGCCTCTGAATCAATGGCATTAATCTACTGGAATGAAATAAATTCAATAAAATACAAGCTTTCGCCCAATAATGCTGGCCTGGTGCCATCCTAACTCTTCATGTGCAGCCTCTTTCAGGATCTTTTTACATAGCCTACAAATGTAGGAGTAAAACCTCACCTGAATCCCACTTCCTTTGTCTCCTGTTTCCAGTCCAAATAAGCTTTCCAGAGGAGAGTCTACACCCTCTTGGCTCATCTCAAACAGGGACTAGCCCTCACTGCAACCCCCAGGCATACTCAGCATAAACACTGGATAACCAAACAAAGCAACWCCCTGCCTGTTCCTGGCTGCACTCACCCTTGCAACAAGTTTTCAGAAGCAAAAGGCAAACACCTCAACCAAGCACAAAGGCAGGAACACACACAGTGTGTGTGTGAGCAAAGACAGGAACTCAAGTCTTGCACAGCATTTCCCTAACCAGATACACCCAGGCAGATGCTTTCTCCCCCTGCACTGGCGAGCCAGTTTCAGTGTGCTGGTCCCAGGAGCCCAAAGGCTGCTGGATGGCTGAGCTAACAATCCTTGCTGAAAAGCAGGGTGTGCTTGCTCGAGCGTAGTGTGGTGCTTCTGCAGCCTCACAACTTCTATCAGCAGCTGGCATGATTATCATCTTAGAGACCAAAATAAAAAAAAAAAAAATATTTCTCATTAAGTATGTGTGTTGATTTTACTACAACATAATGGAAACCCAGTCTGTCCTGTAGCACACCACCTGTCTTCAGCCCACACATGCCAGTGTGAGGTTTGGAGAGGGACCTGAAATTGTGTTGGTTACCTCCATGGTTCACTCCTTTGAATTTTTTTTAGTATTTTGGGCATAGAAAACAGTCACTTATTCTCACAAGTGAAAGGTGATCTCTAGTGCATTCCTGCCTAAATGGCAAAAGGCGGAAGAAAATCATCAAAAGCCTGCTTGTGTGGATCCAGCTCACTTGCTCTGGATCAGAGSAGTCCCAGTCACATTGCTCATTCCCATATTCAGGAACATGCCAGCACTAAGTCCTTCTTGGTCTCCCAAAGGTTGCATGAGAAATAAAAAAGGACAAATTAAATTCCTCCTTTGTGTACCAGGAGTCCAGTGACGGTTTTGGAGCTAAAAGTGCCTACTACCATGCAGTCAACAATTTCAGATCACATCCAGGGGGGCTATAGATCCCACCACCATGATCTGCAGGTGTGCCACCAGAGGGGTTTGAGCTTTATTTCACTTGCAGAACTGAGATTGGAGCTCATCTTATCAGAGAATAAATCAGGTTTTAGGAAATACTTCTGAATTTCAGAATGTGTTATTGCCTGAAACGACTCTGTTTCCATATCCTGTTAGAGACATGACCTTGCTGAGACCTGAGTCACAACCAGCAGAGCTACAGAACAGTCGTAAGACACTTACATTCATGCTCCTTTTGCTACTGCTGCTTTAGCTACCCACAGATTTTTTTTTTTTAAAGCAGCCTCTTAATGAAATGCCAGTGTATTAAAGGGTTTGGATAACAGTCATTGAATTTAAAACCCAAGTGACTGGCTACAACATCAGTAAAATATTAGCAGAGCACTTTCTTATCATATACAGCATCTTTTTATCCCTCTCCTTGTGTTTCATTTATGACTCTAAGTTCTATTTTTRAAGTTGCAAGTCAGAAACAGACAGCATACTGCACTATATAATTAGGAATGGAAAAGTCCCTGCAGCCTTTAGACTCTTAGAAGAAAATATATTTGGAAGCTTGAATATGTTCCTATTCACACAGTTTCAATAGAGGAT
>NW_026623266.1:561474-565459 GCF_030028575.1 Malurus melanocephalus
TTTTTTTTTTTTTTTTTTTTTTTGCATTCTACTCTGTTTCTGAGAACTCCCTGGCACCCTTAACCCTTTCTGCCACCCCAAACAGATCCTTTTATTAGGCAGAATGTCTTTCCCACAGGGTGTCTGTTTTTGGGAGTGTAAATACACACCTCTTGGCTGAAAATATACCCCAAGCTAATATCTAGAATCTGACCCCAAAGACCCATATTACATCAAAACTGGCCCAGTGAAATCCCACGCAGAGGCATCCAAGCCAGGTCAGACCAGAGCTGATGAGTAGATCTAGAGTAGAAATCCAGCTGGACCAATATCCTCTGTATTTACAGCCAATAACCACAGGTAAATGGCCACATTAAGGCAGCTCTGCAATGCCGAGCTCATTTAGCACTACCTTGAGCTCCTGCACACCCTGACACGCAGTGATTGATTCCAACAGGTGACCATTACTGGTTACCAASAGGAATAGAAATAGAAACGAGAGCAGTCACAAGCCTTTAGTGCAAAAACCTGTGTAACAGAYTGAAACCTTGGTCCCTGGCAGCAGGATTGCTGCAGGTACAGAGTGGGACAGCATGGCCAGACCACCATCAAGGAGCTGCACTGGAGCTACCCTGCTGAGCCCACATTCCTACCAAGGACCCAGTGGCTCACAAAGATCCAGCCCTTGGTCTAATGGAAGCACTGCTGTCCCTACGGCCACAATGATGCCACTAAAGGAAGGTTGGAGCTAAAATGTGTGGAGTAAGGTGTTCGTTCATCTGAAAGATAAAAGCTATGTGAAGAGATAAACCAGACCACGGGTCCATCTAGCCTACAGTTTCTTTCCAATGGCCTTTAGCAGATGGTAAAGGAAAAACATTAACACAATTTGTACCCAGAATATATTTTCAGCTGCAGGATGACTTTCGTGAGCCAAAAACACTTTTGTCCTTTTGTTCCATTTAATATCC
The DNA here is from genome assembly GCF_030028575.1 of Malurus melanocephalus. Taxonomy (NCBI): domain Eukaryota; kingdom Metazoa; phylum Chordata; class Aves; order Passeriformes; family Maluridae; genus Malurus; species Malurus melanocephalus. Next base: position 562,425 of record NW_026623266.1, read on the forward strand.
CAGTATAAATTGTTCTTACTCAAATCTAACTGTTCTCAAAATTCATGTAAACTCAACAACCCCAGTGTTTTTTATCAATGAATCTCACAGCTTTGCTACCAGCTAAAAAATTCTCCTTATGGTTATTTCAACCTGCTTATTAGTTTCATTTGATGCCTTCAAATCCTTTTGTTAGGAGAGCAAACATAGGTCCCTGATCATCATAATCTACTACATACAACACCTGATTTTTCATCATAAAAGGCCTTGCTAGACAAGCTCTTCAAGCCAAAAGCACAGAGATGAACKACTGGTAACACTAATTTAATTTCAGAGATGGAAACACCACTACCCATCTTTTTATATATCTGAATGCCTCCGGGCTGTAACACCTACAGATTTACAACTAAACTCTGAAATAAACCAGAAAAAGTAGTTTTTTGTGATGCTTTTTTCTTGACAAAAATGACATTGGCTTATGCTGAATAAATTGTCCAGTCATGCAAAAAAAAAATTAAATCTAATAATCTCTGAATGAAAACAATATTGAATAAAATAAAAGATTAGGCAGTCAGAGAAACAAAAATCAGAACAACAATCCCCTGTCTCCAATATCAACTCAGAAAAAACAATTTCATTGCCTCTGTTTCCATCACTGWACCTGTTGCACTTTGTATAATGTAATGCTCTTCTTAAATTGGAGTCTCAGTCCCATTACTCAGGGGAGCATCCTCAATCACAAGATGACAGAAATTCTGTCTTTCGCTCTGACTTGATGAAATCTTTACATGCATTACAGGAATTTACAAGGGCACGGAGTGACAGGCCAGGGGGTGATGGCTTTAAACTGAAAGAGGGTAGATTTAGAGTAGRTATTGAGAAGAAATTCTTTACTGTGAGGGTGATGAGGCACTGGTTGCCCAGAGAAGCTGTGGATGYCCCAGCCTGGAAGTGTTCAAGGCCAGGCTGGATGGAGCTCTAGAACAACYTGTTCTAGTGGAARGTGTCCCTGCCCATGGCAGGGGAGTTGGGATGAGMGGATCTTTATATGTTCCAARCCACACCACTCTATSATTRTGTGTRATAAATTCTAACAACAGTAACTTATGCAGGTTCATGTAAGAGTGCTGTGAGTGGTGTCCAGGACACCCATAAAGATGAGATCCTGGCCCACTGCCTCTCCCTGGCTTGCAAAACACCACCCTCACTGCAAGGGTGCTCTGGCCCAAGCAACCTTTGCTYGTCTTTGAGGAAGTGAAACAAATTTGAAAGGAAAGAATAAAATACATYGGTTTTGCAGCCCCTACAGTTTAGYGGACTGACCATTCCTCTGGAGGCTGGAGCCTCACATTTCCAGAGAGAGAAGGACAGTGAATGCARGTTTCCCTGGAAGGTGATTTTGCCACTACCTTTGTGAATGAAAACAGCTCTGATTTATTCTCTCCGTTTGGCACTTAAAGGCAATTTGGACCTAATTTTGTATCAAAAAATGTTTGCTCAGCGTCAATATAATATTCTTAAGTCTTTCTGGACCTGGAATTTGTAGATAGCAAAATTTATGCAGTGATGCAGCCCAGCACTTCATTGAGAAATGATACAAGGGCAAGGGAGACTTAAAAAATAGCTTATTTAAATTATTACAAGCCAAATAAAGAAACAGTGCAGTTTAAATACACTGACACATGCACTGAAAACTTTTTAAAATTTACCACTGCCAAATACACTAAGTATTTGTATTTTAAATAACTGACTTCCAAAAAAACCAACCAAAAATAAAAACTTAGTAAAGAGTTAAACCAAGGCAATTTTTAGCTACAGGAATGAWTTTGTTACCAAAATGTCAAAACTAATGCCATGCAATGAGCATTCATATAATTTAAGAAACTTCAGCTTCAAATAATAATTATTATTAAAATTATTATAATAATTRTTATGAAAAATATTATAATAATAGTGTTACATTACTAATTTCTAAATCAATATTAATTTTGAAATTTGGTATGATATTGACATGGTATTATTTCGAATCTAAAGACAGAAGATAATATTTTACCACCTAATATTCAGGKGCTAAAAATGGCAGTAAATTCCAAATCAGCACCAAAAGTAATTCTYTATATTGACACCTTAAAAAAGAAAAAAACCTACACAGATAACATTTCTCATATATTTACTTGATGGCTGAGCCAACAACAACACCACAAAGAAGTGTCATTCTTTCTGTGTCTGATAAAATTCAGAGAGGTTAAGAATGCACATACAAGCCCGGTGCAGAGCGAGGAGAGAAGCAAAAAGCCACTTGTTTTAATGCCTCACAAAAGAGCTGCACCTCCTTACGCACACTTTGAGCATGGGAGTAGTTATTTACTGATGGTAGCTCATCTCACAGGGTGTAGCTATATGGGCGTGAGGGAGGAGCAGCTGACACCCATTCAATTTGCACACAGACTCAAGCATAAACTTCTACAATAAAAGTCAAGTTTAACTAYATGTGCACCAGAAGGTCCCTTCCTTCATCATTTATTTTCCTTTATCGCTAACATCCTGAAAGCAGAATGATATCCTGTCACTGTATAGTGATTTTGGAAGTACAGAATGCTCTAAATCATTTATAATGGAATGATTTTCTGTTCTATCAAGCTCTCAGTTATTGCTTGGCCAGAATAACTCAAGGCAAATTAATTCTCTTGCTAGGTAAGCCACACCTATGGTAATTTTGCACAGAATTTATGATCTTATACTTCACACACTATTCCTTTTAAAATGTCCTCTGCATAATTAGCATCCTCTTCAAACAGAGTTTGGAACTGCGGTACACAAACATATGTCAAGGTAAAGCTGCTGGGTTGGAAATGAACCAGCCACACAAATATAAAAAGACAAATCAAAACAACTGTACAAGCATAGAAGACCATTTTGCACTTAGCAGACCTGACTCCCACCTTAACTTAGTAGAAATGATGTATGACTTTACTCAAAGCAAAAGATTTGCAACACAGACACAAGAGCGAGGCGACTCAGGCCAGCAGCTCCACTGGGTAATGCTCAGGCAGACA
>NW_026623266.1:565946-578782 GCF_030028575.1 Malurus melanocephalus
GTTTGATGGCGAGGTCATGGCAGTAAGGGGATGGCTGAGGAAGCRGACAGGGAAACATGGGCAGGAAGAGGAGGGGGCATGCAGAGGGTGGGCGGGATGCTGAGGCTGGCAGGGGCTCCATAAGCCGTCCATGAAACGGGCTCAAACTTGTAATAAATTCCTCTTGCAAGATCTTTAGGAACTAATATCTACTTTCTCTATTCCCCACACCCAAAATACTCTCCCACCCTGCATTTCTTCTCCCTCTCTATTTCTCAACCAGCTCAATCCTCAGTTTTGGTATCCTTTGCTCTTACCACATTTTTCCATTCCTCCGTCCGTTCTAGCTCCCAAGTTATCCTCAGTGTCTCTGGGTCTCGTCTCCTGCCACTGCCATGAACGATGCTTTCCTTCAGAAACTACTCCCACTAGCAACCGAGTGCTGGAATTCCCAGTGCATCCAGCCCTGCTGGCAGCTCGGCTCGATCCGGGCGGCTCTGGCAGCCTCTAATGATGGCCAGAAGAGAAACTGCTGCTCACAGCACAAGGAGTCATGCCCGTCCACAGCTGAGGCACAAGCGGAACAGTGGAGAGGCGAAGGATGAGCACCGGGAGGTGTAGGTGGCTGTGGGGTGTTGCGAGGAGAAGGTGTTGGGATAAAGGGAAGGCAAAGAAAACAAATCTCWGTAAAGCCTGGGATGAATGAGGGCATCAGGAAGCAGCCAAACTCCTCCCAGCTGCAGGGCTGCTTGACAGGTACTGGAAAGCGCCCCGGGCCAGGCGCTGTAGGTGTGGTGGAGGGCAGGGACAGCTCCAGCTTCRCAGCCCTGACTTACCCCGGGAGCCCGGCGCTGTCCCCAGTGCCACAGGGCTGCCAGGCCCGGAGCCCAGCAATGTCACCAGCCTGGGCCCGGCTGTGGCCTGTCCACCCAAGGGACGGCCGAGTCACTGACCTGGCACCGAGGTGTGCTYTGCCTGCTGAAGGCACTGAGCTGCTCAGCTGTTCCTCAGCCCAGGTTCAAATCCTCCCAGCTGACAGCAGCACCGTCCGCAGCGCGTTCAGGTTTGTGCAGGAAAACCAGTTACAACAGATAACCCAGGAGGCAATCCCAGGTTCTGGATTTTTACAAGTACTTTTCATCTGGAGCTCTCAAAGGGCTTTGCAAATATGAACTCGTTTTAGCTTCACAACAACCCCCGTGAGGCAAAGATAATGATCACTGTATCCATTTTACAAATGGGAAACTCGAGCACAAAAGAAGAAAAGTGTTGCCAAAGATCAGGCCCAGCAAGTTGAGCGCAAAACGAAGCAGCCCTGCCATCCCCGCGCTTGCACCAACAAGCAGAAAACYCTCCCTCCTGCTTTGGCGTGATCGGAATAGCTATTCCCAGCATCGGTGCAGCCTAAAAACGAATGGAGGATGAGGAAACACGTTATTCAAGTTCAGTAAGAAACTCCACCAGCTTCAGAGAATCAGCAGCATTAGGCTGCATGCAGCATAGCTGCAGCACAGAGCAGAGTGCAAATAGGTATCCCATAGAGAAAAAACCCAAAGCGTTTTGTTTGTGCTGCTACAATTCTGAGTAACACACAAGATGGCATGACATGAGCAGCACATCGAAACAAAGKATTGCTACATCTGGCAGGTTTGATATTAACACTCAGAAGCTGCCACAAAATAAATTTAAAATCCCTGCTCTAATAGCTGCTGTAAAAGTGGAGCAAGGAGTGTAACAACAATGATGACGTACTGCCAGGAAATACGGCTTGGCTAAACTCTGAAAGTCCAGATTGTTTACACAAACCACAGCCAGGAATTTTGACAGTGTATGAACTGTCTCACCATGCACTAATGCTTTTGGTTGTCAGAAACAAGGAGCTGATCAAGTTTTTTCATAGAAGTTTTAAAATCAGATCTTTGCTGCTTAAAAGGAACTATTTTTTTTTAATGGTCTTTCAAATCAGTTTATTTTTCATCTAAAAGCTTATTCTCGGGTTTTGCGGAAATTGGAAGAAACAAAAAATTCAATTGTACCCAGAGGGTTATACCTGTTGAGTACAGGAAAAGATGTGAAATATTTTTTCCTTGAATAATAGTCCACAGAAAGCTGATGATTTCTAAGGTATGCAACCACAGAAAGCTTCTTACTCCAAATAAATCTCAGTGCAAGCATGTTGATGAAATAATCACTTGGATTTGGCTGCATGGTGCTGTTTGCTACTGCAGTACTCTGGGGCGACTAATTTCAGGCGGGATGGGTAGTAAAGRAACTCTTTGGAGACAGAACTGTTAACCAGTTCAGCACCATTGCATGGCATCTCTRGTGCAAAGGGTGTTATGTAAGCTAGAGTCCCAGTATCATGCTAATTTACTTAAGTGTTAGTCACCAGCAGTGGAATTCAATTAGAGGAAAAAAGCTCAGAAACCTACACGGGAAGGTACTGATGCTTTGTGTTACAAAAGAAAATTTCTATAAAACTGTCCATTCTGATGTCTATAAAGAGGTTCCTAAAATTGATCAGTTTCAAATACCACAAGCCAGAGATGCAACTTTTATTACTCATTAAATTCTATTCCCTTTGCCTGGCATTCAGCTGTTAAAACATAATTTTACTTTCCTTGCGTCTCATGAAAGAATTTTTACAGCCTACCACCTTATTTTCAAATTAGGAAAAGCAGAATATTAATAAGGATAAATAACACAGTGTAATCCAATCCAKGGACACATTGGGGATCTGCAATACTGAACAAAGGATGCAAACTTCACATAAGAAAAAGGAGAGAAAGAAGGACTCAGCCAAAGAAAAATGAAGTGGTGCAGGAAACACAGAACAAAAATATGTGATCAAATATTCCGTTGATGATAAGACACGTAAGTTGTTAATTTAAATGTGAGCCATGGTAAGACATGTTTAACTTTGAAAATAATGTATGAAAATCAGATTTTGATTTTGTGACCTGCCTTTTTTCATGCAGATCCCCCATGGTAATTATTTTTTTTTAAATTCCACAGTAGCACAAAATATGATACACACAGCTACACAGACAARCAGAGTTAATAAGATCAAACTTCCTAACACAAACCAGGACAGAGCGAACAGTCAATAATTCATGATCTAATTTATGACTGTCTGCAAAGCAAGTATGTTTTGCCTAATAGGGTGAATGCCTCTTTATTAATTTACTGCTAAATTATGTACTGAACTAATAGCATTGTCAGAGGCCTGTAAACAGCGCAGATATGAATCAGTGTTTTGTGGCAGCACCATAATTATAACAACATCCTGAACAAGCTGTTGCACCACTGCAACGCACACAGACCTGGTGCTGATAAGCTCCCTACAGGATCAGAAGGGAACAAAAAGGGACTCAGGCAGCTGATGGCAAAGCAGACACACTTCTGGATACATAAGGATGGTGGAACAAAGCCAGTTCCCAAGCTGTGTTAGAGGCACATGACACACTCGTGAAGAACATGMTCTCTCCTGGGAAGAGCTCTTCATGTTAATCTGAAAAGGCCCCATAGCATCGTTTTCAATTCACTTTTTAGCAACAYAGAGGTACAAATGGACACCAATGGGCAACAACTGGGTGCTGGCTGCTGGATCAATCTGGGCTTCGCACTTTTTCTGAAAGGCAAAGCACAGCCCATGGGGCAAGGACTCAAGGGGGCCTGTTATCTAACCAGCTCTCCTATGGACACTCACTTCTGCTTCCTCTCCTCCATTCCTTCTTTCCTTTGAGTTTCTCAGGTAAACTGCACAAATACCAGTGTTTCTTCAGTCCAGTTTTCAAGCTTTGAATTAAGAGCATGAAATTGCAATTTTGCCTCTGTTTCATGATAGTGAAACACAGACTTACTTTAAAAATTTTGACMAGAACACAATCTTTACCTTTTTTCCTTTTTTTAAAATTCACAAATATCCATGAGAAAGGGTCTTCAGAGCTCCTCTCTCACTACATACACCTAGCTAATCCTTTGACACATSTCAGCAGGTTAATTGACAACTGAAGAGATGAACACCAATCTAATTTGTTTAGAGTCTTTGCTTGTGGCCATTGAACTGAAGCCTTAAGGTACAGAAACATGAGAGAAGGAATCACTATTCTGTTCCAGGCTTTCTCCCTGATTTACTGGATGACAGGGCAAGTTATTTTGGTTATTGTCTCCTGCYATTAGTATGTGTATAATGCTCCTTTCCTCACACCAAAGCACTTTGAGAGCTGAGGGTGGGGAATCCAATGGGTAAAACTGACAGAGTGATGGTAGAAGACAGCATGCCAAAAAAATCTTGCAACTTTACAGCACTAAACCTCCTGGCAGTGAGTAATTGGAAAAAAAAAAAAAAAAAAANAAAAAAAAAAAAAAAAAAAAAAGATACATGAACTAAAGAAAGATGAACAATGCACAGGCTTAGTAACCTGTTGTACCAGTGCTGTTTCTGATTAGTCTGCCAAAGGCAACTTCTCAATTGATCTGATTTTCTCAACCTGTTTTTCTTACACATGCCCATGCTCTTAAGAAAAAGCAGTTGATAGGTTCACAAATGGAAGGAGACTGGAAATCAGTTTCCTAGAAGAAGGAATGCATGAAACAAAAATAGGTCYGGGAAGCTAACCAAGGCAATGTGCATCCTCCCAGGCACAACCAATTTCTTCCCTCTGACTTACCCTTCACATCAACCCTCTTTGCTTTTGAGTATASCTCACTCAGGCTTAAATACCAAAATAACCTCTGGTACAATACTAACCCYTGAAACTCAAACTCAAGACTGTCCAAATCTATCTCAAGTTCTGTGAATTAACTCATTCATATTCAGCCACATAGGCAATAACTGATTTTTTTGTATCATAGGTTCAGTAAGATTCCCATGACCAAGTGATTGGTATAAAATGTAAGATTTAAATTCTTGTTCTATCCAAGATTCTTGTATTTACTCTTTTAGATCCCAAGACCTTTTAAAATTCTYATTTTCAAACTTGTCTTCTCAAGAAGGAGCAATATATTTTTTGACAGCAATAGATGGGGAACTCATATGACCCTCTCGTACCTGTAGAGAGTTTTGAGCAAGATTTACTCAGAGAAAATTTACTTTTGATTTCTCTACCATAAAATCAAATTTAGACTGGGAGAAACTATAATCAGYAAGAATTATTCTTGACTCAAAATAGTTTTATAATTGCTAAAAATTCATTCATATTTTGTAAGCCTCTTCTCTTTTAAACTTGATCAGATTGAAAGCTTTGCATTAATCTTATAGTTGGTTTTCTTTCCCCCGAATAAAGTTATGCCACCAAACTGTGCTTCCAGTTCATAAGCTGATCACTCTTGTTCTCACAGAATGATGAATAGTTTATATGTGCTGTCTTTTAGAAGCCAGAATTTCACGTATGATTGATAAGTCAATAGAAGTAACTACTGGATATTGAAGTTCTTTGTTTTATGTAGGCAATTGAAACTACCACTGTATTTTTTCCTTTGGCACAAACGCAAATAAAACAAAACAAAACAAAAGCACTGAGCCATAATTACTGAAATTCTCCTCCAGAGAGGAAAAGAAGTCTAAATTCAGAGCTTCTTTACTAAAAAGTAGATGCTTGCCCATGGACAACTGACATTAATGAGATAGAAGCAGAAGCTTTTATGCAGCAAGAGTCTCAAATAATCAAACTGTTGAGAGAAATTCTCCTTCAACTCAGTGGGAATGGTTGCTGTTTTCAGAGTATTTATATTCCCTGTCCATCCCCAACTTGAAACTCAAATCTTCAGAGAAATATAGCATGAAGCATTCAGAGAAAAAACAGTTTTCATTTAGTTCCAAGGTTATTATATTCACATTTAGCTAAATAATTAAATCCAAAATAGTTTCTAAAATTCTGTTAAATTATATGCTTTATATTATTTAATCTATATGAAATTATTTTCTACATATTTTATGGACTTAATAAAAGATTCCACAGCTTRCTTTACTTTGCAGGATGAGGAGTTAGTGTACCTACCTAAATGTCTTCCAAAAACTGAGTTGTGCGGTGTGATGGTTCCTACCCTAGTCCTACAAGTCAGAGCATTTCAGGGAGAGTTGTGTATAAACATCTTCGTTATTACCTCCTTCAGGGGAGCACTGGAGGGGGTGCTGATCTCCTCTCTTTGGTGACCAGCAACAGGACACGAGGAAAAGGAATGAAGCTGCTCTGGGGAAATTCAGACTAGACTTGAGGAAAAGATTATCCACTGGGAGTGTGTTCAGTCCCTGGAAGAAGCTCCGCAGTGAAGAGGTTGTGGCACCACCCCTGACAAGGCTCAAGGAGCATCCTAAAGATGCTCTCAATCACATGGTTAAGTTTTAGGTAGCCCTGAGTTGAGCAGGGAGTTGGACTCAATTATCATGGGTCCTTTCCAACTTGAAATATCCTGTAGTTCTGTACTGTTACAATTAGCATTTTGAAAGTTCAGGAAGCCTCTCAAAACCAGGAATGTTTAATTAAAATGAATGTAGTCTAAATTGGCTGATAATTATTGCGATTTTTTAAGCAGAGATGGGTGATGAAGGGATGCAAACCCACACTATGCATTGAGCCTACTTTCAGTAAAAGTACTGCTCTCCGCTAAAGGAAAACTTCAGGAACCTAATCATCTTTGTTTCAGTCTCACACACAGATTTTATATACAAGAGTAATCTGCAGAATTGGAGAACAATTCAGGCTGGAAGGAACCTTTGGAGGTCATCTAGTCCAGTCTCCTGCCCAAAGCAGGACCAATCTGAAAATTCCTTTATGTAGCTTAGGACTTCATCCAGATGAATTTTGAACCTCTTGGAGAGCAGAGATTCCATAATCTCATGCAATCACCAGTTGCATTAATGAGATCTTTTTTATCCTTGGACCCAATTGGGATTTTCCTTATTGCAACATGTAACTGCTGCCTCCAGTCCTTTCTTTGTGCTCTGGTCACCTCTGTGCTGGTCTTCAGTGCTGGCAGAGCACACTGCTGGCTCTAGCCAAAGTATAGAATCACAGTGTCATTTAAGTTGGAAAGCACCTCTTGAGATCCCRCTGTCAAACCCTCTCTGCTGAAGCAAGTTTAGCTAGAACAGGCTGTCCAGGAACATGTTTATTCTGGTTTTAAATATCTCCAAGGACGGGTGCTTCACAACCTCTCTGTGCTACTTGTGTCCAGTAGCCCTTACCATAAAAAGTTTCCTGATGATAAAATGAAATTTCATGTGSTTGTTGTCCATTGCTTCTTGCCGTGTCACTGAGCATTACTGATTAAAAATCTGGCTTCTTTATCTTTATTCCATCCCATCAGGTACTTATACTGATATTTATGTATTTTATGTATTTATAACTGTAGCTCTCCCACTGGAGAGTTACTCCTTCCCAGGTGCAGGAGGTTGGATTTGTTTTGTTGGATTTAAGAGAAACTTCAGTTGACCTTCTCCTTCCCCACCAGCCCACAGATTCACCACCCAAAGATTCCCAAAAGTCTGGAGCATGAATTTCTTACAGGTTGCTTTCATAGTCTTGCTGTTTGAAGAACTTCACTCAGCTAAGTTAGATCAAAGGCATGTCATGTAAAATGCAGTGGAAGTGGTATTACAGGCTTTTATGATTAAAAACAGTGGATATTGAAGCCAGTTTAGACAGYCCATACTGCTATACAGTGTAGAGTATCTGCAGGCAGAGTCTGAGGCACAAGCAGACAAAAAAAAGTATATATTTTTTTAGTTCGTAAACACCAATCTCTCATTCTCAGGTAATTAAAAATTGGGTTTTTGCTAAGAAACATATGCTATCACTATTCTTGGCTGCATGTTGTTGAGTTTGTCTTCCTGCAGTGGCCCTAGCTGGTAAACTCTCTCGTGAATGAAAAATTAATTACTGTGTAAGTCAAYAAAAACTGCCCCAAGATATGCCTCTTCAATAGCATATCAGTAATGACCACTGCAAACTATATTTTCAGGTGTTCCTAAAATGTGACAGGATTGTAGCAAGGTGGAACCTACCTAGTAGATAAAGAAAGGAGAAATCCTTCTAAAATCCGAGTGTAGGAAAAATGACCATGCCAAATACACGCTTACAATATTATCTGTCTTAGTAATAAGAGAACTACGCTTGTAMAACTAAACTTCTATTACAAAACACAAAGTTTGCCAGGTCTAATCTAAATATGGATTGATTAATTACCTGCCTTAGTATGCTATTTTGTGTGGGTTTAGAAAGTCTTTCCAAGATGTTTATAATACAGACGTAATCATGAGTTAAATTGACAGTAGTTTATTAAGGGATGAGTTATAAAATATTTGATTTCTTACGAAGATAGCAAGACAAAATATTGCAATTGCTTCTGTCAACAGCTTAAACTAAAAAAGCTTTAAAATGTGATTAAAAATTCTGCTAAAACAATACCATTGGTTTTGGAAATAATTCTTTCTTATTAGTAGAAAGGCAGTTTCAAATTTAAGACCCCCACCCCAATGTTTTTCATCATGTCAAATTCAATAGCATGATTTCCAAATACTGCTGTTTCTTCATGCTGTGTTTTCCATGAAGCTCATCTGGCCCAGTGCAGACATTGAAGTACAGATCAATACAGCTGGACTAGGCAAAAAAACTCCTTTTCATTTGAGYCACCAATGAAAATATAGGCCCTTTTACTCTTCTGCTCTATTTTAGACATTGACTTTAGGATGAAATTAATCATAACCTAGAAATGCTTAGGTTTTTCTTCATTATTAGGGGACTAGCTTAGGGGTAGATAGCAGCATCTTAGTCAAAAAGTTACATGACATTAATCCCACTCCTTTTATCTGCAATCTTAGTTAAAAATGAAATTCTTCAGGCACGCCAACCACCACGACTCCTCATCACTATCACAGTAAAAAAAAAGAATAATTTCCAAAATCAAATTATTAATGCAACATAAGAAATGTCCAAGAGCAAGTGCTCTTTAAACTGGTCAACTCCCCTTACTCYCAGCTTTGTATAAAGGGAAAAGGCTTCAGGAAAAACACTGCTACCATCTGGTACATTTTATGAATTTTAAACCATCTATTTTTGGCAAAGGCTTTCAGAGCCGATTTTAGTGCAGAGATAATGAAAGCATCAGAATTTCTCCCAAGTCTCTTGACTTGGGAGAAAAAAATTTGGCTTTTTGGAGCATTAGCAGGCTTCATGAACGACAGAAAGGTGACAGCCCCTGTGACAGACAGAAGTCTTTCTGCATTCAGTCCATAAGGAAAGACAAGCACAAGCACTTCTGTGGTTCCTCTTGTTTAAGAGASATCCTGTCATGTATTTGAGAACCTCATCAAGTGATCTGTGTGTCCATTTCAGGAGCTACAGCAACAGACTACTCTGGAGATGACTTGGAATATACAGCACACCCACCACATCCTGATGGAGCAAAATAATGTTTGGAAACAGCAGTAAACACAACTCACTACTGCAGCCAAATAACAGGAAGCATCTACAAATAGCTATGATTATTTAGTGATGCCTTTGTAGTTGGGAAAGCCTTGACAGCCTAATGTCTAAGACCAGTGTGTAGTTCTTCAGCCATGAACACTCAAAAGCCAAGCAGAGAAGACCTGCATTTTGAAATGCAGTTTTCTTCCTCCTGCCCCATCTTGCCTTTTGTAYTAAAGGAAATACCGGGTACAAAGATGAAGATGGCATCATCAAATGCCCATTTTRTAGGATTTGACTACCCTCATTCAGTTTCTCTAAGCTCCTTGAATCAGCTCTCTTAGCAGACAGGAGACTCCAGTCATGTAATTTACTTGCCTTGACCCCACGAAAGATCCACTTGGCATGTGACTCCCAGAGAATAATTATAATAATTATGCATTTTATTTGCAAACACAAATAATAAATTTGTTTTTACCTGAGTCTTCCATCCTCTGCTGCAGCTCCTCCTGGTATTATCTTAGTAATGAATATCCCAGGATCATCCCCAATGTGTGGGTTATCTGTTCCTCCAGCAATACTGAACCCCAGGCCAGAATTTCCCTGGAAAAATAATAAAACATAAATCCATCATCCAGATGCTAGATTTCCACAGAATTCATTTGCAGTGCATGAGCAAAGTATCATTGCTCCTTAAAGAAAGCACTTTATTTGACAACTCCATACTTCAAGGCAGGTGACTCAGTCAGAAAAAATTAATTGTCAGTTAAAGAACAGAGGCTGCGAACAGAAAGATTTCCTGAAGTTAATGACAGAGTTAATGAATACTCCTACAGAAACAAGATTTGACCTAAATTTGTTTTCAAAAGCAGTCACATAAATTAGCATCTGAACTCCAATATTAATTCATCCAAGTCAATGAGAGCTAGAGGCTAAAAACATTTCAGAGCTTCGAAAAAACAATTTCAAAAACACTGTCATTTATAAACCAAAATAGTGAAAAAGATTTAACTCTGAAGTATTTTACTACACTGGTTTCTGTGGAAAAGTTACCATTGCTCAGATTGATATTCTTTGAAAAACAAATGAAATCCCACAAAACAAGACTATTTATTTATCCTCCTGATTTGCTAGAACAAAATRTTTTAAAAACATTATAAGACTCTACTCAATAATCTCATTTATTGCTTCGACTATTTTTGAGAATATAATGAAAGACAAATAGTAATATACATACATACACTTGCAAATTAGTCACTGTTTTCACATATCAATATTCATAATTTGTATTGGTTACACTTTTCTAAACAATTCAACCTTAAGTACATGCTTTTTTTTTTTTTTTTTTCTTTTTTGTCTGTGCAAAATAACTTCTTTTTCAAGGGATTCTTTCTTATTTACAGAGATGTAGATGCAGGTTTAAGAACCCCCTATGCATAGGGAGTGTCATAAAATTTAATGCAACATTTGATTCTTTAAGAACCTCTCAGCCAGAAGTAKTTTTTTAGTTAGGTATTTAGACCTATCACAGTGCTATAACTACACATATATTGCAGAATATGTCCACTACCGCAAATAAAGTATATTTAGGGCACTCTTCTTTCACCAGCTTCTCAGACTATTGGGAGTTTGTTTCTTTTACTGCTGCTTGTGGTCACGTATCTAGTTCTGTTCTAGTGAGAAAAATTTTTAACAAAAATGGCAGCTCCATAGATTATTTTTTCTAAATAATTTAAATCAAATGTCACTTCTGCATTTGAACTGTACTTCAATGCATTCAATGTGATGCATTTTGTGTGTGAAAGCCTTCATGTTTCCTGCCTGCAGCATGTCAAATTCTGAATTCTGTTATCAGTATTCTTCATTCACGAGAGATGCAATTCTYATTACTCAAGAGATGTACACACAATTTGAGCAGCTCTGCTATCAGCCTATAATTGTGAACTCATTTATAATCCAAGGAAATGGTTTTAGGGCTGCACATTATCTTCGTGCTTCTCTGTTAGCTATAATATGGAAATCATTGTAGTACTGAAACACTCTGTATATATTTTCTGTACACATAGCAAACACCTCCAGGCCAGCATTATAAATCTTTGATTTAATCTCCCTTTCATCACTAGGATCATCTCARATTCAGCTTATTCTCCCAATATTTTAACACATGCCTAATTATACAGAACACTTTTCAGCAACATGAACTCTCTAAATACTTTAAGAATATTTTCCTGAAATCCTTTCCATATGTCATATTATTAACTAAGCTAATTGTCCAACACATAGGAAGRAAAAAAAGACTACTTTTAAATACTTCAGGAAGCCTGGAACAAAACCCATAAACCAATAGTAAAAACAAGAGTAAACAGAATTTTTGAGTAAGTAATACTTGAGCTCCAACCAGAAAAGCTCCAATGAACCTCTAAAGTAAAATTTCTGTGTTTATTCTTAACTTCAAAGAGATTTAAAATATATACAGTAATCGATGTTTCTCAAGTCCCCAAAACCTTTTGACAGAGAAAAAAAAAGAGCAGGGTAACAAGGACAAATCTGGGCATAATCATCAGCATAAAATGCAAACAGCTATATCATAATAAAAAAAAAGTGCCTGAAGAGCTTTAAAAAAACTATCAAAGCTTGCCTGTTATGTGCTTAGTTGTTACAGTTCATCACATAAAATGCATTGGATTTTTTAGGAGGAAATACTTTCTGCACTCTTTTCACCCTACCATATCTTTCTCCATAAACATTTCAGAGCTAAAAATGCTACAGCAATGCTGGCTGTAAGCAGTGATGCGCTAACACTGCTACACACTTCTCAGGAGAATTAGTACTATCCTTTGACATTTATCCATAAATGTGCATCTGTTACACTGCAAGACTGTTCTGATTCTGCCCCTTAGGAACAACCTTTTAGAGAAAACAGGGTAGCACTCCTCACTGGCACTTCTGTATCCWGAAAATTTCAAGCAATTATTCTGGCTGCAGTCCTTGACTTGATCAACAGGATCTACAAGCTGTCAGGCACGAGCTGCCTCAGCGAATAGGAACATCCCTGCAAGGCTTTCCTGCACCAGAAACTCACTGCAAAAGTTCAGAGTAATTACCCTTCCACCCCCCTCTCCCCACTTTATGAAGGGTAAATCATGGCTTCTTGAGAGCCTTGGGTTGAAAAATAATGCAATAGGAACAGTCTGGTTAAAAGCTACTGTATTTCAGCTCTGGGCAGCAATGCTGATGGGCAGATCTCTCCTCTTCCCTCCAAGCTCTGCATTTAGTGTGCAGTTTCACCAGCACATGCTTGTTGTACTAAAAACTCATTGCCATTGTCACACTGTAATTCTAAGTTCCAAGTAAGTATTGTTTACTGCTGCAATCCTTCCTGAACATTTCCACAAAGGTTGGTTCCCCACCCTTTAGTTTTTGCACCTCCTTTGTCCCTATTTCAGG